>NC_066892.1:1567327-1674827 GCF_022985175.1 Labeo rohita | reverse complement strand
TTTGAATTAAATTGATTTTTCTGACCTCACTGGTAGATATTTGTTCTTATTTATTCATAACTAATGTCATTTTGATCAATTTCACATAAAACAAGATGTATCCTATGTAATTTTGCTTCTCAACTAAATGCATCTTGATTTAAGAATTTTTAGACATTTGCACAGGACAAAAACACTGAGAAAGAACATCACTATTTTGCATTGTAATCATAAGATACAGTACAAGTTGTTTTTCTATCTAGTGGTTGGGAACAGAGATAATCAAGCACTAAGATATTTTTGTGAAATGAATTAAAAAGTAATAGAGATTAGTTTGTAGGTTGTATATGCAAACTTACTAATACAAGACTTTGTGTTCCTTAAAGTGATAGTTCACCCAAAAATGAAAATTCTGTCATCACTTTGTTACTTTAGAACAGGGGTTCTCAACCTTTTGCAAGCTGGGCCCCCCCAAAGCTGGTTCATTGCAGTTCATTGCTGAACTGTATTCAAATGTTATAAATATAAAAACACCACATTTTGAAATTTAACTGCAGTATGTCAATTTAGTTTATTTGTGTGTGCTGCGCTCATAGACTTTAGAAAACGGCGCTCATTTGTTTGATCAGTGATGCGCGGGTGCTTGCGGTCACCCGCGGTTACCCGCAGTTACGAGTCATCCAAAAATATTTTTAATGATATTCGGGTCGCGGCGGTCGGGTCGTTTGAAATAAAGATTCCAATTAAACCTTTGTAATTTATAGGAAATATTCAAGCAATAATATATAAATTATCTCATGTATATCCTTGTTTAAAACCAGGGATTAAAAACGAATTCCAAGTAAAAACGGTATTTTTCTTTACATTTCCAGAGAGCGAAACGAACGAAATTAAACATTACTTAATAAATTCAAGGCATAATTTCCTTATTCATTTGATACAACTATTATAGCTATACAACTAATATATAAAAAATAATATTATTTTGTCATATTCGTGATTCCTGAATTTATATATGAAAACTTCGTTTTGAAGTGCATTCGTTAAGTTTGTATAAGAAAATTCTTTAGCCTATTGAGTTGATTTAATATTCTTGATAATTTTTAGAAGAAGTTAAAAGTTAAGAAAAAAGGAATTAGCTTGTAATCTATATATTTAGGGCTATAGGCTAATATTTTTCTTAACTTTTATTACACTGTAGATCGAAATAAAATAATTCTTGATCATATTTAACATCGGAGAATCACTGATATCATTAGGCAAACTCAGACTTTTATTTTGTAATTTTATAATTTAGAGTACTTCGAAAACGAAACTATTTAAATCTGTATAAAGGAAAGACAAAATAAATCACAACAAGAACAATCTGTATTTTTCTTGTAATCAAGAACATTTCTTTTGACAAAATAACCTAATTAATGCCGAATGATTTTTGACAGTGAACGCATCTCCACCGCATAGCCGCATATAATCGCTGTAGCCTACTCGCGCCCCCCCGCAAGAGTGGGGAGGCGCGCCCCACCGGTTGAGAACCACTGCTTTAGAACAAGGTGTTCCAAACCTGTTTGAATTTCTTTCTTCTGTTGAACACAAAATAAGATATTTTGAAGAATGTGGGCAATCAAACAGTTGCTGGTGGTCACTGACTTTCATAGTATGGAAAGAGATACTATAGAAGTCAATGGGGTAAATGATGACAGAATTTTCATTTTTGGGTGAACTGTCCCTTAAAAAATGACGAAAGCCTGTTTCCACCACTGAATAAAAAATAAAAAAGTTTTTTTGGACTTTTTATCTTAATTCTGACTTTTTTCTCGCTATTCTGACTTTTTTTCTTACAATTGTATGATTTAAAACTCGTAATTCTGACTTTGTTTTCAGACTAGTGGTTACAAAATGGCAATTTCAAGTTACAAAGTCAGAACTGCAAGATATAAACTCGCAATTCTGACTTTTTTTCCCGCTATTCTGACTTTTTTTCTCAGAATTGTGATACAAACTCGCAATTCCAACCTTTTTTTTAAGAATTGCGGTTATAAAATGGCAATTGCAAGTTATAAAGTCAGAACTGCACAATATGAACTCGTAATTATGACTTTTTTTCACTATTCTGACTTTTTTTCTCAGAATTGTGATACAAACTCACAGTTCAGACTTTTTTTTTCAGAATTGTGGCTATAAAAGCACAATCGCAAGTTATAAAGTCAGAAACGCAAGATATAAACTTGCAATTCTGACTTTTTTCTTGCTATTCTGATTTTTTTTCTCAGAATTGTGTGATTTAAACTCACAATTCTGACTTTTTTTCAGAACTGTGGATATAAAATTGCAATTTCAGGCTATAAAGTCAGAAACACAAGATATAAACTTGCAATTCTGACCTTTTTCTTGCAATTCTGACTTTTTTTCAGAACTGTGGATATAAAATTGCAATTGCAAGTTATACTGGACTTTTTAACTTGCACTTGCAATTCAGACTTTTTTTCTCAGAATATGTTCTCAAAATTGCAAGTTTTTATCTCACAATTCTGCCTAAATAAATCGCATTGAGTGTTATAAAGTCAGAATTGCAATTCTCTGCAATTCTGGCAATTCTGAGAAAAAGTCAGAAATGTGAGTTTATACCTTGCAATTCTGACTTTATTTCTCAGAATTGCAACTTTATGTCTTTGTTACTTTGTAACTCACAATTGCGATTTTGTCTCACAATTCTGAGAAAAAATTCTGAAAATTATGACTTACATTTACCTTCATAAAACCTGCAGAAGCCATGCTATAAATCTGTCTAAATCTAAAAAAAAAACATTTTTGCATTTTTAAAAATAATGCCTGTAATTGTTTTTTGTTTTACTGTCTTTTTTTTAGCCAACTCAACAGACCACCCTTATCGGCCTTCTCAAGACGGCGCGTCTTTTACGTCTCGTCCGCGTTGCACGTAAACTGGACCGTTACTCTGAGTACGGTGCAGCCGTCCTCTTCCTGCTCATGTGCACGTTCGCTCTGATCGCTCATTGGCTGGCCTGTATCTGGTACGCCATCGGGAACGTAGAGCAGAACCGCTCCATCGGCTGGCTGCACTCGCTCGGCGTGGATCTGGGGAAACCGTACAACAGCACCATCAAGGGGTCGGGACCCAGCATCAAGGATAAATACGTGACCGCTTTATACTTCACCTTCAGCAGCCTGACCAGCGTGGGCTTCGGAAACGTGTCGCCCAACACCAACTCCGAGAAGATCTTCTCCATCTGCGTCATGCTGATAGGATGTGAGTATAGTTTTGCTGTTTAAGGATCAGCCGTACGTTAGGAGGTGTGAGATGATGCTACAAATTTTTTAAATCTAGTTAAAAAAGTTCTTTGAAGTACAATGTTTGTATTCATGTCTGTTTCGGATTTTGTTTTCCAGAATGCCTCAAAATGTAGTATAAAAAATAATTTTGGATTAAAAGAATATATATTTAATATATATATATATATATATATATATATATATATATATATATATATAATATATATATATATATATATTTTTTTTTTTTTTTTTTTTTTATTTTATTTATTTAATTAATTAATTTATTTATTATTATTTTTATTTATTTTTTTTTACAAATGTCATTAAATTTTGAATCAAGACTATCATGATTTTTTCTTGCAAATTATATTTCTCTGATATTTCTGAGACCTCAAAAACACCCTTTATGTGATTATATACATAGTAAAAGGTCATAGTAAAAACTACATCATAAAAAATACAATATAATATAATAAACATAATATATTTATTTTATTTTTATTTATTTATTTTTTACATTTCAGAGTGACCTGACAACAAAATTACTTATATTATACTGAAATAAATAAAAACAATGATTTCAGCTAATTGCCAACATTTCTCATTTTTAATTAGTTTAAATTAATGTGATAAAATACTTAAACCTAAAACAGTAGCAAAATGAATAAAAACTACATCTACATATTTAATAAAAATTATAATAATAATAATAATAATAATAATAATGATAAAACACAACACTAGTACTAAAACCACAATACTAAAACTATAATATAAATTATATATATATATATGTATTTTAGCATTTTGATGAGCCTTTTTCTATGTTATGATCTGATGACAATAAACTTCATTCCAGACGTTGAAAACATTCATCATACACTAGGTACATTGTGTGTGTATAAACTGCTTTTGTAATTTGTTTTTAATTAACTAAATAGATACGGAGAAAACAAATCAAGCATAATTGACCCATTAAGCCGCATCTGAGTGTTGACCTTCATCCTGAATGTCTTGTAGTTCAGTTAAAACCTTCATTAGGGATGCATGTGTTTGTTCTCTAAGCAGCTTTTTAATAGAGCTCTTTTTATTGTGCACTTTATGATCAAACCTCATCACATGCTGATGAAACATCCTCCCTTTTTCATTTTTGGTGACAAATCAATCTGATAGCTCATTTTCGTAGGTCCCGATCGCAGCAATTAATGATAAATTGGCAAGTTAATATCATTGCCGCACATATATTAGACCTCAATAACCGTGAAGTAATTTCCGTTTTTATGGCCGGTAGAAGCATTTATCATCTGCGCTGCAGAATTACATTTTGGACGAGGGCGAAAGTTCAAAAGGAGAAAATCAACACGACCTCTTCGATCTGCTACAAGATTATTCATTACATTTAACAGCTGAATGACTGCAAAAAGCCTTGCAAAAAGTGAGAATCAGATTCAGTGTTTCTAGCACCATGCTTTAGCATTTGAGCTTCGCCAGCTCCTTCTTTGTTGCTATTTTTGCTGCTTTTGTAGTGTGATTCATAGTGCTGCCCACCTGCTCTGAGATCAGACAGTGACCACTGCAGTCATATAAGTGTAAAACAGCAGAATAGATGGCTCTGAATTCAGACGCTTTTATAGAGGTCATCTAGTAATGAATACAGGGAGACGTCTTCAAGGCTGTCATTTAGGGTCTCTCTGAAACACTTTCACTGAAGCTCTTGAGATGCGTAAACACTGGAAACAAACTGGTGTAGACTAACTTTCACTCACAATTGATTAAAAAAAAACAGCGAGTAACAGTGAATTAAAGATGACATGCAGGGTTATAATTGTTAAACTGAAACAAATTTTGAAACCATAAAAAAATACACATATATAAAACAAAACAAAAATTTATAAAAATGACAAAAATATTTAAACTTTTTTTATTTTAAACTAAAATTAAAACAGAAAATATAAAAATGAAAACTGATTCCAAATATCAATAGAAAATATAATAGTATCTCAAATATACTAAAAAACACTAGTAGGAAACTGAAATAGATTTTTTCTTGTAAAACATTCTTTAATAAATAATTAATTAATTTTATTTAATTGTATAATTTTTTTCAGCATAGAAATTATTCTAATTTAATTTTAATTTAATTAATTTAAGCATAAAAAATATTTTACTTCATCTGTTTGCCAAAAATTCTTATTTTCAGTTTAATGTAATAAAATGAATAAAAATGACACATACATATTTATTAATAATAATAACATTAATAATAATGACAAAACACAACATAATTACTGAAATTTTAAAACTACAATACTAAATAGAATAGAATAGAAAATAGAAACAATACTTTATTAATTTTATTTATTTATTTGTTTATTTATTTTGCAGCATAAAATGATTCTCATAGAAATGAATTTAATTTAATTTACATTTTTAAAGAATAAATAAATAAATAAATACATTAATAAATACAAAAAAAAAAAAAATCATTTCAGCTATTTGCCGAAATTTCTCATTTTCAAATAGTTTAAATCAATGTAATAAAATACCAACAACTAAAACAGAAGTAAAATTAATAGAAATGGCATATACATATTTAATAATAATAATAATAATAACAAAACACAACACAACACAATTACTAAAACTTTAAAACGATTCTAAAATAGTACTGAAATAATACTGAAATAGTTTAATTCTAAACATGCTTTAATAAATATTTTTTTGCAGCATAGAAATGATTGTCACTCAGAAATGTCATGATTAATTAGTAACACACTGAATTAAACATGAAATAAATGTTCAAGTGCTAAAATATAATTTTCTTTTAAAACATCAAAAAATCATCAAAAAATAATTTTCAAACTGTGAGTCTAAGCTCACAATTGTGTGCTTTTTTATGCTGTGGGATGTTTATAACAGCACAAAAATGTGATAGTTAACAGCATAACTAGTTTTGTCCGCAAGCTCGACCCGTGAGGAAACTGGCGCTGATCTAAGCAGATGTCACAGCGGTAAAGTGTGAAGCATGTACCTGTGTAGGTGCTTCATCATGACGCTATTTTTAACCTTGCCCTTCCTGTTCCTGTTCAGCGCTCATGTACGCCAGTATCTTCGGGAACGTGTCAGCCATCATCCAGCGGCTGTACTCCGGAACGGCTCGTTATCACACTCAGATGCTGCGGGTGAGAGAGTTCATCCGCTTCCATCAGATTCCCAACCCGCTGCGCCAGAGACTGGAGGAATATTTCCAACACGCCTGGTCCTACACCAACGGCATCGACATGAACGCCGTGAGTCCACCTGCTGCCTTACAGTACCTTACAGCACCTTACAGCATTTCATCACTTGCTTATCAATGGATGTGAATGGGTGCCGTCAGAATGAAAGTCCAAACAGCTGATAAAAACATCACAATAATCCACAAATAATTCACACCACTCCACTCCATCAGTTAACATCAGTAACATCAACTCTCATTCTGACGGCACCCATTCACTACAGAGGATCCATTGGTGAGCAAGTGATGCAATGCTACATTTCTCCAAATTTGATGAAGAGACAAACTCATTTGCATCTTGTGAGTCATTTTTGGATGAACTCTTCCTTTAACACTAATAAAATCCTTTTGAGCAGGATTACATGAATGTGTATTATAACTAATGAGTTCATTTAGCAAATGTCCTCACCAGCGCATCCTCTACTATTACTAGCCCCAAATGCAGAGTTTAACGAGATTACGCGTTCAAGTGAAGAAAACAAATGAGCGTCCGCCTCCGCCCGTCAGATCCTCTCATTAAGGAGCAGTGGAGCGTTCTGATTGGACAGTCGGGGCCGTTATGATTGCTTTGCTCCTGAGTGAAATGTCGTGGACTGTAATTTTTTCATTGATTTTTCGAAAAATTCTTTACTGAACCACTCAGCTCTGAAATGAAGCACAACATTAAATTGTTGATTTAAAGACAAGAAAGTACTACAGCAACATAAGATTTTGTGTACTTAATATGTTTTATGAGACTGGAGAAGTCATAAAGCTTTCCAAATGGCATAAATGCTGTTCTTTTGAACTTTCTGTTCATCTGTGAGTCCTTAAAAATTTATGTTGGGCAGATCAACTGCTAATATTCAGAAATATTTCTTGAGGAGCAGATCAGCATATTAGAAAGATTTCTGACGGATCATGTGACGCTGAAGACTGGAGTAATGATGCTGAAAAGTTCAGCTTTGATCACAGAAATAAATTATGTTTTAACAGATATTCAGATAGAAATCCACTATTTCAAATAGTAATAATATGTCACATTTTTAGTGTATTTTTGATTAAGTTAAACAGCTTTGAAGGTGAGCAGAAGAGACTTCTTTCAAAAACATAAAAAAAAATCTGTCTAAAGTTTTTTTCGTTTTTTAATATTTGTTTTTATCTGCTCTTTCAGGTGCTGAAGGGTTTCCCAGAGTGTCTGCAGGCTGATATCTGTCTGCATCTGAACCGAACTCTCCTGCAGAACTGTAAAGCGTTCAAGGGCTCCAGTAAAGGGTGTTTGCGGGCGCTGGCCATGAAGTTCAAGACCACACACGCCCCGCCGGGAGACACGCTGGTGCACGCCGGAGACGTCTTGACCGCGCTCTACTTCATCTCCCGTGGGTCCATCGAGATCTTACGTGGAGATGTTGTAGTGGCCATCTTAGGTAGGACTTATTTTATCTGTGAGGTTTCAGTGATGATGTTTTGTCAAATCCTGGATTTTGCATACTACATACAACACTTATTTTTAAAGGATCTAGGATCTTTTAAGCCATTCTAGCTGTGTTTCCTGTTTGAATGCAACAAAGTTTGTACTGTAAGGTCAGATTCTGTGTTTATCCTCTAGTGCCACCTACAGGATGTCATCTGTAAAATTGTGTAACTCTGAATGCATATGCTTCATGGATTAATTCACCTAAAAATTGTTTACTCACCCTTATGACTTTCCCGCATGACTGCATTTCTTCTGTGCAAAACAAAAACAGATGTTTTGCAGAACATCACTGTCAAGCTTCAAACAGGGGGAAAAAACCTATTAAAATAGTTCGTATCACTCATGCATGGCAGTCCAAGTCTTCTGAAGTCATCCAGTTGTTTTGTATGAGAATTAGACCAAAATATGTTGTATTTATCTGATTTATTTATAGTATTTATTTAGTTTATAGTATGTATTGTTTGGTTATTTTACATGTGAAAAAAATGAGAGGTAATGATTAAAATAAAAATATAAATAATATATTTAAAATATAAATAAAAATCTGTTGGACTAGATATTATATATATATATATATATATATATATATATATATATAATAATTGCATAATAGTAAATCATTAAAATGCACAAGCGTAGGTAAAAAAAGTAAAATAAATAAATCAGTTGAATAAATGAATGAATAAATGAATAATGTAATGTCAATGAATAAATAAATAATGTAAACACACAAAAAGGAGGATTAAAGTAAAATATATAAAATATATTATATTATATTTTATCAAATACACAATTAAAACATAAATAATATATTTAAAATATAAATAATAATAGATAACAATATTTAAAATATATAATATATATTATTAAATGCATAAAAGTAGAGTATTAAAATCCACAAGTGTAGGTTTAATGTATCATAAAAAAAACTTAAAAATAAATTCTAAATAAATAAATCACAGTTGAATGAATGAATGAATGAATAGTGTAAAGTCAATAAATAAATAAATAATATAAACAGACAAAAAGGAGGATTAAAATAAAATGTATAAAAAATATTATATTATATTTTACAAAATACAAAATTAAAATATAAGTAATATATTTAAAATATAAATAAAAATATATGAAAATACATAACAATATTTTAAATGTATATCTAAATCATTAAATGCATAAAAGTAAAGCATTAAAATGCACAAACGTTAGTAAAAAAAATGCATGTACACTATTTTCCTGTCCTGTATGTATCATAAAAAAACTTACATAAATTGAAATAAATAAATCACAGTTGAATGAATGTAATGTCAATGAATAAATAAATAATGTAAACAGACAAAAAGGAGGTATAAAATAAAATATATAATATATTCTATTATATTTTATAAAATATAAAATTAAATAATAAATATAAAAATATATACATAATCTATAAATAAAAAAATATGCATAATGTAAAAGTATTAAAATGCACAAACATAGATAAATAAAACTGTAGGTGCATTAAAGACAAGCTAAATTCTGTCTTCACTGTGATGCAGAAGTAAAATATTATGGGATAAAAAATTGTTAATCAAATGGAGTTACAGAGTGTTTACATTTGCTAGAAATGGTTCCAGCTACAATTGGACCAAAATGTAAACAATAATCTTCCTTCTGCTCAGAAAAGTAAGCATAAATGTATAGATCTCAGTCTGATTGTTTATGGATGTGTGTTGTGTAATTCCTAGGGAAGAACGATATATTCGGGGAGCCCATCAACCTGTACGCACGACCTGGGAAATCCAACGCAGACGTGAGAGCGCTGACATACTGCGACCTCCATAAGATCCACAGAGATGACGTGCTGGAGGTGCTAGACATGTACCCGGAGTTCTCAGACCACTTCTGGAGCAACCTGGAGATCACCTTCAACCTCAGAGACGTGAGTCACGCTTACTGTGGAAATCTTCTATTGAATGGAGCAAAAACACAGAATTCATCAAGGTGTGCTTTCTACATGTTCTCTTACAGACCAACATGATTCCCGGATCTCCCAGCAGCGATGATTCAGACTGCGTCGGCTTCAACAAACTGCGGAGGAGAAAGCTTTCGTTCCGACGACGGACAGAAAAAGGTTTTCCTCATAATTCATCTTCAATCTGGATTTATTATTGGAGTTTCCATCATTTAACATTCAGAAACAGATGATATTTGCAGACAGTGGAGCTGTTTTGCTTGTGCCGTTGATGAATATTCATCCCGTGTTTGATTCTCCAGATGATGCCGATGCAGGAGAGATCAAGAAGAATCAGAAACCCGTCCGGAGAGGCAGAAAACAAGCAGCCAGTAACAAGAACGAACTCAAACCGGGGTGGGAGGGGCCTCGCAATTCTATCTCCTCCCACTCCAGTGGCGATGAGGGGGAGGAGCCTGTGCACACATGCCCCACCCCTCCCACAACACTCATGGATGTGACTGAAGGAGAGGGCGATCCAAAAACAGGAAACACATGCAACGCCCTATCAGGTGACAGAATCCCAACAGTAAACTCATAGATGTATTATATAATATAAAAAAGACCAAATAATAATGATATTAATATTGTAAATATTCAGAATTTAAATTTTATAATATTTAGTTTTATAAAATATCTAAAAATAACATAGAATTTTATATAAAAATCATAATATTTTTAATGTTATAATATGTAAAAAAAAAAAAAACTGTTAACATATTATAATATTATTAAATATATTTTTTAAATATATTTTTATTTGCATTTTATAAAAACACATTATTTAATAATAACAACCATTATTTTATTTTATTTTATTTGAGATGTGATCACCACTTACTACAACTTTAGATTGCTACATTTTGTTTCATTTTATATTATATTTTACATTAATTACAATTTTACATTTGTATTGCCAAAGCATTTGAAAATAAATATTATATAGTAATTTATAGTGCAAATGTAGTGACAAGAGAAAGTTTAATTTAAATATTATTAATAATAAATATTAATATAATATTTTGCAAGAGTGACTTGGTCAAGTTGTTTGCAATGGGGATCATTTTTGACAAATAATTTATTAAATATTTAATAAATTATGAATATTACCCAACAATATAATATAATATAATATAATATAATATAATCATAGAATAGAATGTATATCAGTAAGACAGTGATAGTGGAAAATAAAATAAAATGTAAATGTAATATATTTATAATCTAAATAAAAATATACTGAATGAATAAATGAATGATGTAATATCAATTAATAAATAAATAATGTTAACAGACAAAAATGAGGGTATAAACTAAAATATAATTAATTAATATAAATAATATTAATATAAAATAATAAATAAATATAGAAAATAATACTAATGAATTAATGAATAAATAAATAAATAAGTGTTACAATCATCAAAAAATTATATAGTAATAATATGAATTAATATTAATATTATTTAAACGAGTATTTAGAAAGATAAATGTTATAAATCATACTGTATGTGTAAGTAATGTGTGTGTGTTTGTGTGTGTGTCTTTCTCAGGTGCATTCTCAGGTGTGTCTAATATCTTCAGTTTTTGGGGTGACAGTCGGGGGAGGCAGTATCAGGAGCTGCCCCGCTGCAATCTCCCGTCGCCCTCGCCGCATCCCAGCACCCCCCTGCGCAGCATCAGCCGGCAGCAGCGCAGCCAGATGGAGAGCAGACTGGAGCTCCTGCAGAAACAGCTCAACAGGTCTCACAGCTTACCGCAGTCAGACCACCTGTGTCAAATCCACCTGCTGTCTGAATGAACCCTCTCACTAAAACTAAATTCTGAAACACATTGAATGTAGTTGCATTAACAGCCCAACAGCACCACCTATGAGTATAGAAATGAATTGCATTGCAAATGTAAACTAATTTAACTATTTTCTGAATGACAGACTGGAGAGTCGCATGTCGACGGATATCGGCGCGATCATGCAGCTCCTGCAGAGGCAGATGATGCTGGTTCCTCCTTCTTACAGCAGCGTTTCCTCCCCGCCGCAGGCGTCCATGTTCCCCGAGATACTCGTGCAGCCCGTCACGCCGATGGAGTCCAAAACACTGGCCTCCCTCTCACAGGTACACGTGATGAAGAGCAAAGAGTTTAGTTACTGCTACTACATCACACTTGATTCTTTTAGGACTGTCATTTTAGAGAATACTTAGCATATTAGAGTAAAAATAATAATGGACCATTATTTTTCTTCTAAACAGTTTACTAGCTATATTCATTTATAAGACTATATGCTAGTCTTATTGCATTTTATTGTGTATATAATTTATATTAAATTATAACATAACTCTTTGTATAACATATATATGTTTATGGTGTATACAATAAAAAATTTAAATGATTAAAATGAGAATAATTTCTATTATGTAACAGTTCACTACTCAGTTTTATTTTATTTTTTTACAGTTTAATTTTTAATATATATATATATATATTTATTCATTCATTCACTCTTTTTTAGTTTTAGGTAATTTAGTACATTAGTTTAAAGTAATTAAACATTATATTAAAATAAATGTTTCTATGCTTTATATTATATATATATATATATAATTTTATATTACATTTTCAGTCATTTTTTTTATTACTACACTTTTTGCATTTGTACTATACTGCCTAATAAAGGGCAATTTTATATTATGGGTATTTTATTATGTTAATTTAAACATTTCATTTTATTAAATATGTGTACATATATATATATATATATATATATAGGCATTTCTGTACTCTCTGTGTCATCTCATTTTTGTATATATATATATATATAATATTATATATATAATTTGTTTAACTTCTTTTAGTTTTAGGTATTTTATTACATTAATTTAATTATTTATTTATTTATTTTTGCATTTCTATACAGCATCACTTTTATACTGGTGTGTGAGTGTGCAATATCTAGAAATATGGTGCTATATTTATTTTCAGTAATATTAGCAAAGCTATTCAACTATTTTTGTAGAATTAAACTATTATTATTATTATTATTTTATTTTTTATTTTTATTTTTTTTGCATTTCTATAATATTTATATATAATATTTTTTGTTTTTTATAATCTTTGATGCAAATTAAAATTTTGTCAGAGCAAATAATAGTAGTGTAATAATAGTTAACAAATAATAGTAAAATAGTTCTGGTACTAACACGAGTAACACTCTGCTCTGTTTTCTTCTCCAGTCCTGCGAGTTTCTCAGCAGCGCCGCGGAGCTCCATACAGCGGTCAGCGTCGCTCCTCGCGCGGGGTTCTCCAGCCTCGGAGCCCGACTTGAGCTTGTGCCCGACCTGGACGTTCACCGCCGCTTCTCGCTACAGGAGCCGCACACGTCGCTGAGCTCACAGACGCCACAGAAACACGGCTCAGACCCCGGGAGCTAGAGAGACCACCACCAGACCAGAGGACAACAAACCCGATGAACCAGCTCTCTTTTCTGGCTTCTGGTTCTGGTTTTGCACTGCGGAGGGTTCGGAGATTCACTGGAGGCGGTTTTACTGGTCTTTACTGCTGCCGTCCAGTATCGGATATCCGTAAACGAATAATGATGATTATTACCAATTTCAAGTAGCCATTATGTCTTGCACTGAATTTTTCCAGACTCTCTCGATCTTTATCTTCACGTCTGCCGCGCTTCCAAAACTGACTGAACTCGTTAGTGTTAGCTGGCCTAACAGAAGAAAATCATTCTAATAATAATAACCTGATGTGTTCTGTCTGTCTGTCCTGTCATTGCCTTCATTTTCTGTGCGTCGACGAAGAAGGCGGAGCCTAGGGGCCCCGCCCAAGCACACTGGATTGGCTGGACTGGGTGATTGGCGGGTGATTAAAGCTATGCCATTACTGATGAAGCATATCATGTGTTTGACACTGGATGAACAATATGCAACGAATCGAACGCGCGCCACGTCCCGCTTGGCTTCCGTTCGTTTTGTTTTAACGTGGCGTGATTTTTATAGTTAGAACACATTAGCTTTAGCAATACCGAATCCTTTAAACCACGAACGAAACCAAATATTGAAGATTGGGTCGGACCAAATGTTTTTTTTGTTTGGTTTTTCCTCTTCGTCTGTGGCGTTTACGGCCTGCAGCCACAGTCATGTGATTATCAATTATTATTTGGTACAGTTATGAGCTCTCGAACTCCAAGATGAATTAAAAACAAACGTTTTGGTTTGGTTTTCCGTTGACGTGTGGACCAATGAGGAAAAGAAACTTTACATAAGCTCTTAAGCATGCGATAATAAACACTTTAATATTTAGCCATTTATTTTATATCAGACTTTACCATTATTATATTTAAATGACTATAATATTTAATATAAGCATTCTTGAGGAAGGAAGATTATTAGCATGAGAACGTGTTGTGCATCGATCATGACCGCGATTGTATCATTCTGCCTCTAGGCTTGAAATTAGAGGTTTTTAATTGTGATTTATGTTTTGTTGAAACCAAATATTCGATCTAATTTGAATTTAACTGGTAAACTGAACGTGAGGACGGTCGATTTCAGCACGTCTGATCAAACGTGTGTCTGAGTCAGTGTGAAAGAGCTGTTCAACACTACTGCAGTAAATAACAACATTCACTTTGACTTTGATTAGTGCAGGAGTTTGCACATGTTTATCTACGTCATATTTGTTCTTCTTTTTATTGTTATTATTATTATATTAGTGTCTGTGTATAAGAGTCTTTTCGTCACCATATACGGGTGAATCTCACAATAACATCCAGGTCAAATTGTACCTATTTATAAAAAGCAAAGAGAAAAAAGATATAATATTGGCATAAAGACAAGAAAATCCATTTTTATAGTTCTTGTTATTCTTAATGATTATTCTCTTTGAGAATATTATAAATAATAATCATTAAACATCATTATTTTGTTTAAACAATCATAAATTAAGGCCAACAAATGCTATTTTAGTGTAATACATTTAAATGTAATTAGTTTTGAAACTCAGTAAAAAAATAAAATAAGAGAAAATTGAGGGGGAGAAACTGATAACTGGTTTTATGATGTTGATGTGTGTAAAAATCATAGAATCATTTTTTTGTTTTGTTTTTTAGTTGTTAGTTTGTTTTGTTTTGTTTTTCCATTATGGAAGTTTCAAAACGAATTAAATATTTTTTTTCTTTAAATATTAATCAGTAATAATAATATATTTTTTTAAAACCTCATCATAAGTTAAAGCCAACAAAGGCGGTTTTAGTGTATAAATATTCAGAAATTTATATGTAATTTTGAAACTCAGTTCTGAAACTCAGTAAAAATAAATTAAGAGAAAATTGAGGGGAAAAAACAGATGAAAACTGATTTTATGATACTGATGTGTATTTCATAGGATCAAGTTTTGTTTTTGTTTGTTTGTTTATTGTTTTCCAATTTGGAAGTTTTTTTGTGACAATTTTTTTCAATTTTTTTTATACTGAGTTTCAAAACTAATTTTATAAATTTTTTCTTTAAATATCAATCAGTAATAATAATTATTATTTTTAAACCTCATCATAAATTAAAGCCAACAAATACTGCTTTAGTGTATAAATATTTAGAAATTTAAATGTAATTAGTTTTGAAACTCAGTAGAAATAAATGAGAAAATTGAGAGTAAAAATACTAATGTGTATTTCATAGGATCGTGGGGTTTGGTTTTGTTCTTTTTGTTTGTTTGTTTGTTTGTTTGTTTTGTTTTGTTTTCCATTATGGAAGTTTTTTGTGACTTTTTTTTTTTTTCAATTTTTTTAAATACTGAATTTCAAAACTAAATTAATTTTATTTTTTTCTTTAAATATTAATCAGTAATAATTATTATTATTTTTAAACCTCACCATAAATTAAAGTCATATTAAATATTTAGAAATTTAAATGGAATTAGCTTTGAAAATCAGTAAAAAAATAAATTAAGAGAATTAATTAATTAATTAATTAATTAATTAATTAATTAATTGAGGGGGAAAAACTGCCTTGACAAATAAAAAACTTGTTTGTTTGTTTTTTCCATTATGGAAGTTCTTGTGCCTTTTCTATACTGAGTTTCAAAACTAATTAAAAAAAAATTCTTTAAATATTAATCTGTAATAATTATTATTTATAAACTTCATTATAAATTAAAGCCAACAAATACTGTTTTAGTGTATAAATATTGACAATGAAAATCATAAACTTAGAGAAAAAAATACCTGATACGTGATCTTATGATCCTATATATATTAGGATTTTTTGTGAGATTCACCCTCACATGGCTGTAGTATTTGTTTGTAAAGTTGTGTTGCTCGCAGGTGGAGAAATGAAACATTTATTTTTCGTCGGTTTGCTGGTTTGTTTGTTTGTAATCAAGGATTGCTCTTAATCTGTGTCAGCTGACTGTGAGCGCAGAAATTCGGCTTCATTGTCCTAATGCTCAGACAGTAATTAATGGAGGTTACATAACAACAGTACTGTGTTTCATCCTGTGATTAATCTCCACATCACTGTTCCGTGGATGTTTCTGACACGTTTGGATGACGATCTGTCCGGCTGAATGGGTTTTGTGTGTGTAACGTGTGTTTCTCTCGACGTTCGGTGTACCGCTGTGCACTTTACACCGTCTCTCTCCTAAAGAGGAGGATCTCTGCTCTTTTTACGTCTATTTACAGGGATTTGAAGCCAAGGGCACTTACGCCGTCAACTTTAGACACAAATCACATAAAACCGGCCAAACACACACCAAATCCATGCGACGATTAAACAGGCTTTACCAGTGCGTCAGTTTCGAATCGTGAAGGACATGTTGTATGTACATATTTTTCAATCTTTTGGGTTTTAATTTATTTTGGTACTTCGTTTACACTGGATTGCTATTTTTCTCCTTCCCAGTTTTGCTGTACATACGAAAGTCTTGTAAAGAAATGAATTCTTGGCATCCCTATAGCCGACACTATGCAGAATCGCATTTCCTTGGCATGCTTTGAAATGCAGAAAATGAAAAAAAGAAAACTGTAGAGGAAAACTAAATATGTTTGACCTTTTTCGTTCTTTTTTTAAATGAACATGTGAATATCTCTGTTAATAATGATGTAAGTATATCAGTTATTATATATAATATATATATATAAAGGTAATAACAAAGACAGATTTAACTTGTGCACATTTTATCTGCATGCTGCACTGCGAATCTTCAGCGGCGAGAGGCTGCGGCTCTTTGACAGAATGTGTCGACTGAAGCACTGTACTTCCAGTTCACCGAGAGTCATTTCATGTTCTTCCAGCGTGTGGAAGGATGGACATGTGACACTGAACACTGCTGTTATGTTACTGAGGTCTGGAATCGTGTTGAAACGAGCTGATGAGATCGGACAGACTTCAGAAAGTCTTGATTGTGTGCTAGCATTATAAACGGTTGACTTTATAAAGTTTAAAAATATTTATTTCAATAAACTTCTTTCAAAACAACTGAAGTTACTGTGTTTTTCTCTTTTTTTCCATTATGAAACATTTCATTTATTTTTTTCCTGGGGAAAATTTTATGCACATTAATCAATAATTTGATTCTGATGATGCAGGTGATTATTACGATTAGTGGTAGTAACATGCACCTCTTCACCTGATTTTTTGTGTTTGAGATGTAAAACTACAAATCCACTTCACCAGCTAGAATTAATTTTCCACATAATGGCATAATATACTAATAAAATTAAATACAATAATTTCTCAAGCATTTATTAAAATATACTGATAAATGTAACATTGGTATGAGATTTTTGAACTGTCAATAGGAAATCTAAACTATTTCAAATATAGTAAATTAAGCTACAATGTTTCCATCTAACATGTATTTTAAGCTCCAGCTCGTCATGTTAATGGAGTGTTTCAATAATTAGCAGTAAACCGGTTACCTCACCTCAGTATGCAAATCATTTGATTCAGATCGGGACTTCACATCGCAAATCGTAAATCATTTGATTTTGATAGAGATTTTGGAGATTTGCGAATCATTTGATTCAGATCGGGACTTTAGATCGCGAATGGTGAATCATTTGATACAGATCGGGACTTCAGAATCGCAGCATTTTAAATGGCGAATCATTTGATTTACAGATCGGGGCATTTGATTCAGATCGGGACTTCAGATCGCGAATGGCGAATCATTTGATACAGATCGGGGCTTTAAATCGTGAATCGTTTGATTTAAATCAGCATTTCAAATCGTGAATCATTTGATTTAGATCGACATTTCGGATTGTGTATTGAGAATCATTTGATTCAGATCGGGACTACAGATCGCGAATGGTAATTCATTTGATACATATCGGGACTTTAAATCGCGAATCGTAAATCGTTTGATTTAAATCAGGATTTCAAATCGCGAAGTGTAAATCATTTGATTCAGATCGGGACTTCAGGTCGCCAAATGGTAAATCATTTGATACATATCGGCGCTTTATATTGCGAATCGCGAATCGTTTGATTTAAATCAGGATTTCAAATCGCGAATCGTGAACCATTTGATTCAGATCAGGACTTCAGATCGCGAATCGTGAATCGTTTGATTTAAATCGGGATTTCGGATCGCGTGTTGCGAATCATTTGATTCCGATCGGAACTTCAAATTGCGCATTGTGAATTATCTGATTTAGATCGGGACTTCGGATCGTATATCACGAATCATTTGATTTAGATCAGCCCTGCATCCCAATGTGCATACTATCTGCCCTAAATAGTATTGAAATTTACTAGCATCACATAGAATTTAAGGTGGACGGTATGCACATTGGGACGCAGATCGGAACTTCAAATCGCGGATCGTGAATCATTTGATTTAGATCAAATGATTTACGTATCGCGAATCATTTGATTCAGGTCGAGACTTCAAATCGCGAATCGTGAGTCATTTAATTTAGATTGTGTATCGCGATTCATTTGATTCAGATTTGGACTTCAAATCGCGACATGAATCATTTAATTTAAATCGGGACTTCGGATCGCGAATCATTTGATTCAGATCGGAACTTCAAATCGCGAATCGTGAATTATCTGATTTAGATCGCTACTTTGGATCGCTTATCGCGAATCATTTGTGTCCCAGTGTGCATACTATCCACCCTATCTGCCCTAAATAGTATTGAAATTTACTAGCATCACATAGAATTTAACAGTGTTGGGAAGGTTACTTTGGAAATGTAATAGGTTACAGATTACAAGTTACTCTTTTTAAAATGTAATAAGTAGTGTAACTTTTCAATTACTTTATCAAAATAATGTAACTTATTACTTTTAATTACTTTTTGATTACTTTTCTAAATTTCTAATATTTTTCAACTGTTAATCATTTTGAAACATTTAAACCAGACAGAGTTAACCTTACAGTAGCACTCAACACTGATTACTGTCAGACTTTCAAAATCCTTTATCATTTGAATTATTATAATAAGCAGGGGATAATATACATCTTTATTTTGCGATAACAACTGGCTGGATGTACATTATCCCACTTATTACACAGATGCTTGATAGATTATTTAGATGTTTTGTGTCAAAATAATTAGACATGAAACACTGATCTGAGTTGAAATATTTGAATGCAAAGCTTCCATGAAGAAATCAGTTGCTAGCAAACGGCAAACAGACATTTTAGGGATACACTTAAGTCGCCCCAAATGAGTCTGAGTTATTTTTTTCCAGTTGTTATCAGGGAATAACATACCTTGGAATGTCATGACTGACCAATCAGAATCAAGCATTCCACAGACCCGTTTAATAATTTAATTTAAAGCACAGCCACCACAAATTCAGACTTTTTTTTTTAACTTTTTTTTTTTTTAAAGCTTTTTATGCCTTTTATTGTGATAGGACAGTAGAGAGATGACAGGAAAGAGCTGGGAGGAGAGAGGGGAGCGGGATCGGCAAAGGGCCTTAAGGGCCTCAATCGAAGTTGCACTATATGTCGGCGCGCTAACCACGAGGCTATTGGCACCAACGCCCCAAATTCAGACTTAACAGCTCTTATTTACTTTGAGGTCTTTGCGAGGTTAAATACAGATTTGAAATCATAACAAGAAATAGTTTAATAGCTATGGTACTGGGTTTGAAATCAAATGTTTGCATAGTTATGACAGAAAACACTAGCATCTAACAATGCCTTGGAAAAAACAATCTTAAAAAATAAAGTTTATGCATAAACCCAAATAGGAAATAAAACAGTTATCGAATAAGCACGTGTCCTATTCTGTGTCCTAAACTCCTGAAACATTGGTGTCTCATTTTAGAGCAGTCAATGCAATTTAAGTCAATTGAATCTGTAAGTGGGGGTGGGTGTGTGAAAAAATTCAGATATAAGCCCCTTTGTAATCACTGGCATTTTTCAAAAGTAACTGTAATTTAATTACACAATTTTTCTCAGTAACTGTAACTAATTACAGTTATATTTATTTTGTAATTAAATTACGTAATTCTGTTGCATGTAACTAATTACTCCCCAACACTGGAATTTAAGGTGGATAGTATGCACATTGGGACGCAGAATGGGACATCAAATCGCGAATCGTGAATCATTTGATTTAGATTGTGTATCGCGATTCATTCGATTCAGATTTGGACTTCAAATCGCGACATGAATCATTTGAATCATTTGATTCAGGGACTGGGACATGGCGCTCCGATCTGAAACAATGGTTCGCGAATCATTATTCAGATCGGGAAGTTGCAGCGCGGATTGCGATTTTTTTTATTAAACAGTAGAAAAGATCAAGCCATGCAGTACAGATGTAAGAACAAAACAAAAAAGTTTTGTCTATGTATGTGGAAATTTTTTTTTATCAGGAAACAAGGAAATTAGTTAAGTTATATTTTCCTTTTCAAGTAGTCAAATAATCCAAATAAAACATCTTTGAAACTGGAAGAAAAGTCACTTACAAAATAAGATCAGATGAACATAAATTTGATCAAACTGTCTCTGTGTGGTTCAGTGGTAAACAAGTGAATGAATCTTCCTCACAACAGTGACAAAAACAGCAACTCACTTAAGTTTCTGACGTAAGTTTTCTATAATTCTATATAGTATAATTCTAGTCCATAAGCTTTTTGTGAAATTTGGATGAACTCGTCTGTTGCTTGACCTCTCCATATTTAAAGAGAGAACTATAGTTTTCAAAGTCTGACATCGCTTGTTATGATTTTAAGGGTGTAGAATTTAGTAGAGACGGTATGACACGTCCATACCAATATGCACACACTACTAAATTTTGATATGTCATTATGTCCCCACCAATGCTAAAATCAAACCTGCACTCTTGTTTTTAATGTAAACAATTAAATATAATCTATATTTTAAGCTGGTATCACACCTGTTCTTGTCAGAATAACAGTACATTTTAATTGTTTTGTGCTTTATTTTTCTTTTTGTTCTTAAGTTGGTCAAATTTTATTAGTATATTTTTTATTTTACTGTTTATCTTTTTACTATTTAAAAGATAAGACATTGTTTGATGAGTGAGATCTCTGTTTGAAGTCCTTGAAAATGAATAAAGTAGTGTTTGAAAAGTCCTTAAAAGTTCTGTAATTTCATTTTACAGTATCTGTACAAACAATGTTAAAGGAAAATATATGCAGTATATTATATTTAGTTTTGCTTGTTATGGTAACATCTACCATTAGTTATTAAACTACATTTGTTAGCACAAACTAACAATAAAAAATACCTGTAATTTTTTTAATTCTCAGATATTCATATCAACATTTAATAAAACATTTTTCAAATCCAATTGACAGTTGTATCTGTCAACAATAATTAATAGACCCAAGCTAACAATGAACAGTTATACTTTAATAATTAACATTAACATGGATGAATAAATAAATCAACGAATGTATTGCTCATTGTTAGTTAATATTGGTTATTGCATTAATTAATGTTAACTAATAAATGTTAGTTTACCAATAAACTTGTTAGTTTACCAAAAGTTTACAGAGGATCTCACCTGGACCACCAACGTCACGTTGCTCAACAAGAAGGGCCAACAGCGCCTCCACTTTCTTCGCTGGCTGAAAAGGGCAAGTCTACAGGGGCACCATTGAGAGTGTGCTGACCAGCTGCATCACTGTCTGGTACGGGAACTGCAGTGCTGCTGACCGCAAGGCCCTACAGCGGACAGTGAACACAGCTGCAAAGATCATCGGTGCCCCTCTCCCCTCCATCCTGAACATTTTCCTTGCACGATGCTCCAGCAAGGCCTCCAGCATCATGAAGGACCCCACCCATCCCTCCCACAAACTCTTCCAGCTCCTGCCATCAGGTAGAAGGTACCAGAGTATCAAAGCTCGCTCTGTCAGATTCCTCAACAGCTTCTTCCCCCAGGCTGTGAGAGCCCTTAACGCCAATCTCCCTGTCCCCCTCTGAAACCATGAAAACCTCAGCCTCCTCCCCCAAATTATTAAAACTGATGACAATCTTTCAAAGTGCAATTCTGAGTGTGTTACACACAGGTGAGTGGGCTATACAAACCACTTGTAGTAACACACTTATGTACATTAGACACTTTCTATAAACACTTGCTGCTACAAAGACTCAATCGGATTATATATGTTTATTTGTGCATTGCACTATGCGCTGCTTCCCTCAAAATGTCTCTTCTGCACAATTTAATGCACAAAATATCTCTTTTGCACAATTTCATGTACAAATGTCTCTTTTGTAAAACATCATGTACAGTACTTATGTAAAGTTCTTGTTGTCTCAGTCTTGTATGTCTAGTCAACTATTTATTATAGTTATAGTATTTACAGTATATGTATAGTCAAATGGTTAACCGTTGTGTAAGTCTGTAATTGCTTTTCTTATTCGTGTTTAACTAGTATGTAGCACTGTGGTCCTGTGAGACACAACATCTCGTTCTACTATATGTCCACACATGTAGCAGAATGACAATAAGCTTGACTTGACTTGACTTGACTTGACTCGAAATATCATTGTAAAATGTTACCATGTTACTGATCTGCAGTTATTAAAATACATATGTAAAACAGTCAGGTGCAGTGTGTGTGTGTGTGTGTTTTATTTGTATAAATAATCAAGTGGATTCTGCTCTAATGTTAACCATATACCATATTTATTTCTAGAGATTCACATTAGGCCACTAGCTTGAATCAACCAGCTCAAACATGAACGAGTCTTGATATTCTTTCAAGTTTGACTTGAGCACTAGATGGCGACATTCAACCATTAGAAAAATTTCAGCAGTGATTTTTTTTTTTGTTTAATTATGCAATCATTATTACAGAGTATGTGAGTAAAAATAAAAATGTGATACGTTTCATAATTTTAAAATTAATATTTCACATACACAAAGCCAGATTTGTATGAATTTAATATTTCAACTATATTATATTATATTATATTATATTATATTATATTATATTATATTTTTATATTTTTAAATCGATTATGCATTTGCAACAGATAAATTACTGAACAGAAACAAAATAATTATATTGTTTTTAAACAACTTTCAGTGGTGTGAAAGTAAGATTTTATTTTATTCACTTTCATTGGCTCGCCATTGGCCCGTATAAGGAGTCAAACTCACTGATTGCACCCGCCGCTTGTCTATCAAAAGTGCGCCAGTTGGACAAACGGCATCAGACGCAGAGACGCTCCGTTCGCGGCGCGATTGGAGGACACGGCTGTCCGTCTACCGTTTCTGGCCTGCGATTGGCTGAGAGCGTCTGAGGGCGGTGACGTGTGTGTGCGGTCAGTGAAGAGCGCAGGGCGGATCAGCGTGAGGCCGCGACACCGACACACGCGCGGAAAACTCTCTGAAATCAACGGAAACGGTGAGAATAAACTTGTTAAAGTCTGTTAACTCGACTTAATGATGAAGTTGATGCGTAGAAAGAGTGACGCGGGAAAGTGTGCGCGCTGAGGGCGGTTTGCGCAAGCGGGCTGCGCGGGTCAGTGACACTCTTCAAGTGACTGAACTGTCTGTTAATTTATTTATCCGTCTGTCTGTCTTTGTCTGTCTGTGTTTGTGTTTCTAAGCAGCTCATTTGACAGGCCAACCCACTTGTGAAACTTGTGTAAGCGTGTTAAAATCGTTGATTTGGCAGAAATCAGATCAGATTGATTGATTAAGATGGTGTTACCGTTGGTCTGTCAGAGCTGCTGCTGATTTCAGATCAGTTCGAGTATAAAACTGTTGTTTTTGAGTCTGCATGTTACTAGGGTGTGTATTAGTTAGTAAAGTTGTCCTTGATTGTGTATGTGTGGCCTGTCAGTGGTGACATCACTCATATATATTAATATATTGACCAGGTCTATTTTAATAATTCAGTTTTTAGTAGATTTTGCTGACAGTCTTGGATGATCAGTGGACAATCCATATGTATTTTTTTAGCTAAGTAAGTTTCTATGGATTTCACAGCAGCAAATGCATCAGAGATGAGAACTGCTTTCTGTCAATCAGTTTGTCATAAAATTTCGTCTTTGAAGGTGGAGTTTGTTGTGTTTTTGAACTGGATCGTATATGATCCGTCCTGCTTAGGATTTAGATGTGACACAAGCATCAACGGATTACAGGACACACACACACACACAACCAGCCATCCTGCATTTATACTTGCTCACATATTCAGTCTTATGCTCTCCATATTAGTATCAGGCCCGTAGCCAGCCTAGCGGAAGGGGGGGTTCTTTTTTTATTTCCAAAAAGTGGACCTTTTTCCCACCCAATTTGTATTTAACTATGAGGTTCAAATACTTCATTTTGGTGACAACTCATGCACCAGTTTGTGCTGTATTATCATGTCTGCTGGTATCTTAATAAGCATGACTTCTTTGATTTACCAAAAATATTTACTACAATGTTGTCAGACTGCTTACCAAGATATCACCTTGTTCAGTAAATATACACAAATACCTATAAAGCAATAAGTTAGTTAATGGAACGAATGACATTTTTGATGCAATAAAGTAATAGATCCTGTATACTGACACATATATAAATGGTGGGTGGACGTGTGTGCCTCTAGGGGGGACCATGCCCCCAGAACATTTTTATACATTTTAAAGTGAAATTCATTCATTTGGTGCACTTTAAGAACTCAAAAGTAAGAGATCCAACCCATGTTCATTGTGCAAATTGAACAAACAAAAATGTTGATGACAGTCTGAAAAAAAAGTTTTAGAACCGCTCCTGGTCAGAATATACTGTGTTCTTCCTTGACCCATGCTACACCCTTCCACTGAGTTTTCTAAGCCTCCATTCTGGGCCCCTTTCAACCTCTGAGCCCTATGCAGTCTTTCCTCCTTTTCAAAATACAAATATCAAAGAAGGAGTTTTATGCAGGGTTTTTTAAAATCAAATTTAAGGCTTTTTGTTACTTTTTTAAAGACCTGTAGAAATAGAATTAATACAGAATAAGCAAGATGTCTAGTAATATATTAAACTAATATCCTGATTTACAGCTCAGATAATGTTCATTATCAAAAACGGTAACATCTGTAAAAATTATAACAACCTTATTTTTTATATGATGAAATTATTAAAAATAATTATTCACCTCAATACCATGGTATAAAAATGAACTACATGGCTTCTAGGTATTTGTATGAAAACAGTGGTCTTAGTATAAATGCACAAACGCTATTAATCACAAAATACTGTAATTATATTCCATTACTCCTTTAATAGATTTAATACGTCTACATAATAATATAACACAGTTCGATATGTCCTGCAGTTCTGCCGCAATGCCATAGTGCAGTCAGTGTTACAGTAAAAATAATCCATTATATTAAATGATTCTGATTATCGTTGTGCACAGTGTTTCTCCTGTTAGTCAGCGCTGTTTCATTTGTTTAAATCGCCATGTCATTGTGCTCTTCACCGAATTCAAGCACTTCACTCTGGATCTCACAGCGCTGTTTAGTGCTCGCGAGTAAACGCATCTGCTAAGCTGGCACTCCGCTGCTGTTTGAACTGTGCTCTGTAGCGGATAACGTGCGAACTCGTTCGAAATAATTTCGAACGACTAGCACATTTAATCCATAACGCAATTTTTGTCTTTCCGTCCCAAAATTTAAGACCTATTGAAATGATAATTAAGACTTTTCTTATACCAATTAAGGCATTTAATACTTTTTTTATGGCTTTAAAAGTGCGTTGTTATTTAAAAGAACACTTGTTTATTAAAAAAAAAAACGTACATAAATTCTGGACCTTCGGCTGGATGGGGTGGGTCGTTCGAACCACCCGAACCCCCCCGGCTACGGGCCTGAGTATGGCATGCAGTTTGTGCCAAAAACATTTACTGTTATTGCTTTGATTTATCAGTGTTGCTCTCCTTGTCGTTCATTCAGATCAGTTTCATGCTTTATAAATTACTGACCTGCAACACATTTAGATGTCCATTTAAACTTTTTCAGTAATGAGTTTTGTAGTACTATTAAAAGCATTTATCTTTGAATGCATCTATAGTCTTTGTGCTTTGTCATAATGTTCAGAGTTTTAGAAAGATGTTGAGAAGTCATTATTAAAAGTTTTTTTTTTGAACTGAGAAAATATCTTTCCATATTACGTAAGTCTAATTTGTCTTCTGCCTAGTGACAGATTAATTTGTGCTTGCATACAGAGTTTGATTTAACACATGACAGGTATTTAAGATACAGGAAGAGCATTTCCTTCCTTTCGTAAAGGTGTTTATTTTGCTATTCTAGTTTTGCATGATTAGTATGCTTAGTAGCATTTGCATTTAGCATTGACCTGTGATTTTTACAAGCACTATTATACTTTGATACTTCATTGTTTTTTACATTACGACATACAGATGTTTCAGGCATCTTATTTGTAAATTTTACATGTAGATGAGTTTTTCTTCATCAGATGTAGAGAAATGGATTCTCTGTAGTGAATGGGTGCCGTCTCTCAAACAGCTGATAAAAACGTCACAATAATCCACAAGTAATGCACACCACTCCAGTCTATCAATTAACATCTTGCTGTGTGTTTATAAGAAACATATTCATTATTTATCATAGTCAGTGCATTAACTAATGGCACCTCATAGTAATGTTTTGCCTGTTTGTTTCTGTCATGTAACCGAGCACACGCTGTTTGTCATGTAAATGAGTCAGGAGATCAGCCAATATTGAGTTACACCTCACAGGTGAGCTTTATGAATGCATTTGCATTGTTTATGAATGATTTGTTTGACTATTTTTGCTCAAATTCCATCTAACCTGGTTATTAGGTCAGCTAACTGGACTCATCCAGTTTTGCTGGTTTATTGCTTCTACTAAAGTTTCCTTGTGTGATTCAAGGGTAGTTCAGCGTTAGGTTTTATCATCTACACACTGATATAGCTCATAAACTGTCACACTCGTAACGTCCATGAGGAAGTGAAAGTAGAAGGGATTTTTTTGGACATGAGATACAGTTGTAGATTGTAGCTTCTTTTGTGTGTGTCAGATTGGTTACAAGGAAGAGATCGTTGTTCAGTGATTTGATAGGGGAGTCTTCTGAGAGACCTCTGCTCCAGTGAAGATGTAAATAAAACAGCCTGAGGACGTGTGTGTGTGTGTCTGTAAGGATTGCTGAGTCACAAAACCACCCCCACTCTTCCTGACGGATTCAGAGAGAGTGACCGAATCAATGGCTGTTGGTGTGTCAGTAATTGGAGCGATTGATCCGCTGGCGTGTCGTTATGTAAACTGTGTGGGTCATTCTTCTGTCTTGCTGTCTAATGCCTATATAGATCTAATGAGACTTATGTGTATGTGTGTATAAGTAGGAACGTGTGACACCGAAGCCTGGAGTAATGATGCTGAAAATTCAGCTTTGCATCAAAAAAATAAAGTACAGTTTACAATATATTCAAATAACAAATGGTTCTTTTAAATTGAAATACTTTTTCACAATATTACAGTTTTTACCAGATTTATGATCAAATAAATGCAGGCTTGGTGAGCCGAAGAGTTTTTAGTGTCCTAATAGATGTTCATGTGACTGTTTCTTGCATTTCTTTGCGGTTTTATATAGCTTCATCTTCAGCTGTTGGTGTGGTTCTTTGTTTCCATGGCATTATGGGTGGAGCTAGGGAGTGTCTCATGAATGATGCATTAGTAAAGGGATAGAGGAGTGGTGTTTTTCTGACGACCAACAAATATACAGCTCATTACACCAATGAGTATTAGCCAGCATTAGAAATGATCAAAACCTTTGCCTAAATTCACTTTTTCCAAAAAAAAAAAAAATTACAAAAACTTGTAAATGAAGCAAAGATCATTTAAAATATGTTTTACAAGAAAATACACATTTATATTAATGTGTAATTTTAAATTTCATTAAATGTGTTTCTTGTTTGTGAAATGTATTAGCAATTTAAGTGATATGTTTATGTGTATATATATGTATGAAAAAAACAATGTATCTAGGGATGTGACCATGTAAATTTCAGCTAATAATGTTTGTTTATTATTTTTCCCTTAATATTTAAAGCATAATAGCAGGGTTTGTATTATTTTTTCTTTATGCTTTTGTTTTTATTATACATTTATGCATTTATTATACATGTAAATTAATCATTTTAAATAAATGATTAGTTATTTAATAATAAATAATTGTATTGTTTGTTTGTTTTCAAGAAACAAAGAGAAGAAAGACTTAGAAAGACTGAAATAGTATTGTTTTGTAAAACTTCTGCAAGTCAAACTTGGTTTGATTTTTCTTTTCTTTTTTTCAAAACAAAAAAAATGCTATGGGGCAGTTGCATAAACTTAGCCTCTATATCTTATTCTTTAGATTAAACTTAGACAAATCTACATTTTTATGTAACTTAATTAAAAAAAATAAATACATTTTATGACTTAGAAAAAATCTGGCTGACTAACTTTTAAGACTAGTCTTAACTTTTTTATGCAACTGGCCCTATATATTTACGTTTTTGAGCATGATTGTATGAGCTTATTTGGCCATAAAAAATTGTTTTACTGATGCACCCTACATTTTTATCGAGAACATGTAATTTCCTTCTGTTGATTAAAATAATAATTGTGCACAGATTGTTCGTGTGCGTGGTTGTTCACTTTATTTATTTTATTTGCCCAGTAGCATCATGTTGAATAAATGTGATAGATTAGTGCACATGAAGACACTGGTGAGCCGTAATCTCTGACGGGCCGATCTCGGAGCTTTATGCACAATCATCCGCTGGGAAATCTCCAAAATCACCATTATCAGAGAGGAGAGAGAGGTTTGAGATGGACGTAATGAACAGCAAACATTACTGAGTGGAAAGAAATGAGGGATCGTAGCTGCCAGTCCTAATTTAGCTTTCAGACTGAAGTTAATGAGAACTGTTGTCAGGACTGACATCAATGCACCAGTCATTTAATAGTAACTTGTTTATTTGGTGTGTCACCACAAAGTCTGCAGCTGGTTGCAACATACCACTTTAATTAAGAAAAACCTTACAATTATAACTAAAGGTTGTCTTAGTGTTTGTTGCACCTGGACCCTGCTCATTTTTGCTGTTTTTTTCTGACCATTTAGACCAAAAGGCCTCATCAGATGATCATGTAAACAGGCCAATTACTATTTATCTGCTTCTTAGCATCTCAACAAATCTTTTAAAGATAATAAACTTGATGTACGATGAAACGTGCAGGTTCATGAGGAGTCGCCACATGAATGTTGTGCATATTCAGCTGAAGATTGTACTGTTTATCATTGCATCAAAAACTCACTGATTGTTGCTTTACTTTCACCTTCCTACCAGACAAACCTGTCAGACGACACCAAAAATAAAACGAGTCGTTAAGCACATCGATTCTGCTTCACTCTGAGTGGTACAACACCCCCACCACCATCCAAAAAAAAAAAAAAATTTACAAATAAATAATTTGGAAATAACAGTGTTAAAACAATTTTTACTTGGAAATTATTTGTAAATTTCACAAGTAACACACTGTATTTTTATATAAAACTTAGTGCAATAAACTTGTAATATTTAGAACTTATGTAATAAACGAAGTAACACCTTTAAGTAGCTAGAATGAAATAGTATTTTTCTTTTAAAACTTTAAAATAATTTGAATTTTTTTTTAAAAGTTAAAAATTACTTGTAAATTTCACAAATAATTACAAAGAAAGAAGTAACACATTAAATTTAAACATGAAATTATTTAAGTAGCAAGACTAAAATAGTATTTTTCTTGTAAAAGTAATTTATTTAAATAGTCTTTGTTTTATTTACAAATTCAAAAAATAAGTTGGAAAAAAATGTTAAAATGTTTTTTACTTTAAAATTATTTGTAAATTTTGCAAATAATTACAAAGAAACTGCATGTAACACATTGGATTAAGCCAAAAGACTGAAATAGTATTTTTTTTGTAAAACCTACTGCAATAATCTTGTAATTTTTTACTTTTAATATTTTTTTTAAATATGAATCATTTAAATAAATGAATATATTTTAAAAACAATTTCCACTCAGAAATTACTAGTAAATTTCACATGTACAAAGAAAGAAAAAGTAACACATTGAATTAAACATGAAATTAAATAGCAAGACTAAAGTAGTATTTTTCTTTTAAAACTTTTTTTTTTTTGAATTACTTGTTACATTTTTAAGTGGCAAAACAGAAATTGCATTTTCTTGAAAAATGTACGATAATTGCTTTTGAATTGTAAATTGCTTCTGAATTGCACGTTTGCTTTTGGGTCGCAGTGTTTGCGGTGTTTCTCTGTCTAAATATGTGGATCAATACAACCACCCATCAGAGGTCGTGCGCTGTGAGAATTGACACAGATCCAGCGCTTCTGGCCGAAGGCAGAGACACTTTTTCTGAGCTGACTGCGCACAAACACACTGACAGCTCGTCATTAGCTCACAGCGTGTCTCTGTGAAGGAGACAGCGGACACAGATACAGCTCCACACATCGCACGCACATGTGTCTTACATATGGAAATCTAGTCATAAACATAGTGCACAATTATGCTAATGGACGTTGCAGTTAATATTAATGTTTACTTAAGACTGAAGCGCATGACAGAATGACTGTGTGTTATTGAATTACCGCTCTCAGGGAAATTTCTCACTAATTCGTCACTCGTCGTATCTCATCAGCTCAATCTGCAGAGGAGACACACCTAAACTATAAAAAAAAAAAAAAAAAAAAAAAATCTGAATTCTAAATTGTAAATAACTTGTAAGGTTATTTATTTTATTTATTTATTTATTTTTTTTATTATTTTTTTTTTTTTTTTTACAAGAAAATGCTTTTTAATTCTTTCTGCTTCAAAATGTCATGTTTAAGTAAATGCGTTACTTGCAGTTTCATTGTAGATATTTGTGAAATGGACACATTTACTTATCTACAATATCATTTTTCACTTGATTTTATTCCGAAAAAATGGTTAATGTATTTTTTTTGTAGATGCTTACAATATTATAAATCATATCGAATGATAAAAAAAGAGAAATCCACAATCTCCTCTGTGAAGAAAAAATAAAATAATGCAACCTAATAATGTAAATGAAGTACTGTAATACAAAAAACAAAATAAAACAAAAAATATTTAATATAATCAGTCAATTAAGCATTGAAATAATTTAAATCATTATTTAAAAAAAAAAAAATTTAAAATGTATTTTAATAAAATTTATTATAAAAGTTTGTTTAAATTTATTTAAAATTTATTGATAATTTTTTTTTCTTCTTCTTCTAATTTAATTTATTTTTTTTTAATTATTATTTTAATTTATTGTTTTTTTATTTTATTTTATTTTTTTGCATTATTAACCTGTAGTATCTGAAGCACTGTATATTGTTCCTTTCTGTAGCTCTGGCTCTTTGTATGATAATTGTACAAAGAGTTGAATTGGCTGAACTTTGCAGTTTCTGCTGTGATCAGTTTGTTCACTCTTTTACAGACAAGATTGTTGTATTTTTGCATTGTTTTGCATGCAGCATATATCTGTGAACATAAACACACGTGTGCTAATTATTTTGGGATCTTCAGTCAGATCTGTGTGTAGAAAGGTGAGGCCAAGAGGAAGAGACCGTAACATGCTTTCTCTGAACCAGTTTTATTTTTACACTGCATGGCTCTGTAAAGACATGCAAACAAGTGTGGCAGTATTGAGTTTCAGGGCCTGGCCGAGTGTTTTCATTAAGCGCCCTGTGAAATGGACACCATTTGTGTCTAATATCATTAAAGGGGAAGTGCTGAGGAACCGCTTTTGTCTTCTGCAGTAATGAGAGCATGTTAGTAGTTTGGTCCATGTTCTTGTTCTCCATATTTCTAAAAACTGATTTGATGAGCCATGTTCAAATCCAGTGTGAAATGTCTTACATGTGCAAACTCGTGATCACACCTTATTGGAATTCATTATTAGTAGTAGTAGTAATAGTAGGCTAGTAGTAGTAGTTGTAATAGTGTTGTTGTTAATAATGTTGATGCGAATGTTTATTAAGTTATATTTATTTTATTAATATTGTATTTATTTTATTTAAATATTATAATTATTGTTGTTCATAGGTGTAATGATTATTCATATTATTATTATTGTTGTTGTTGTTGTTGTTTTTTTTAAATAATGTTGATGTGAAATTTCAATAATTATATTTATTTAATTAATATTGTATTTATTTTATTTAAATAATATTATTCTTTTATTAGTTATTATGTTTAAATATATATATATATATATATATTATTATAATTATTCAGTAATGCTGTTATTAATAAAACAAGGCTGTGTGTTACATACATTTTACCACGGTTAAGTGGGTTTCCAGGCACTTTTGACTTTGTTTCCAGTCAAGTGAGACACAGCCTTGAGTGACTTATTGTTTAATTTTCTCACAGCAGTGATAAAACAGGCCAAACTCATTAGAGAACAGTCCAGAATTGTTTATAATTGACTGCAGCTGGTTAAGGGTCAGTAGATGACCCAGATCAAGGTGAGAGTGAGACAGGTGAATGCTGGCTTTGTGCAAACTGTGATAAAGCACAGAGACCGCGCGTGTGTGTGTGTGTGTTTGACTGAGTCACAGTGAAGACCTTCTCTAAACCTGCTGCAGTGTCACACCAGGGAATTCCAGGCATCAATGGAATGTCGGGAGGCTTGTACACACACACACACACACACACACACACACACACCCACCCACCCATATACTCAAGTATACAAACACACACCAATGCATTACAAGTGCGCATTCTCGTTGCGCATGCACGTCATACATGTTGTTATTTAGCTAGATATAAACATGTTGAGAGTTTATCTTTTTGCTCAGCAGGACTCTCTTCAAACTGTTGCTCCACCATGGCAGTAGTACTAGTTTTGGGCTGGTTTGCATCTTTTTGTAAGTGGCTGTAAATTCATATTTGCACATGTAAGCATCAGCAGAAAAAAAGCAGAAGGAAACCAAACCAGACCGAGTGGAATATGAAATAAGAGACAGTTTTGTCATTTGCCTGCTGAAAGGCAAAACTTCTGAACATGTTAGTGATCGTTAGTTGCACAGAAATGTCAGGCCTGATCCAGCCGTTTCTTAAAACCTAGCGTGTTGCCGACCTAGACAGATGCCCAAAAATGCTGTGAGAGCACGTCAACAGTTTGACCTTGCTAAACTGTAGGTGTTGTTTGCTAAAATAATATTGAGTGGGCAAATTTACCCTGAGGAAAACAATGAAATGATTATCGACAGGAGAGAAAATGGATAGATGTGTATGTGCATTTGATTTATGGTTGATGTGACCGGTGTTATGTGTGTTTGAGAGACTAAAATACAAAAAAGAGGACAGTTGTGATGTGTGAACAGTTCAGCACATCTGATGTGAAGAGTGTGGTAAACGTTTTGGACCACACCACAGTACAACACACGCAGGTAATTAATATAAAAACCTGCTTTAAATTATAACAAGAAATGTTTGTGATATTAAGCTGTATTAAGCTTTATTTAAAAAATTATTAATAATAATAATTCTATATAAGATTTTTATATACATTAGAAATTAATGGACTTATTTATTCTTTTAAAGATCTCTAATGGGAAATTTTAATTTTTTTTCTATCACATTTGAAAACTGGAAGAGCTTATATATTTGCTTTATTTTTACAGATGTACACAATCGAAAGACTTTTCAGTGAGGCCAGATTTAGGTTTTTTAAAATCAAATATAGACTTTTAAAATCTTTTATAAAATGTTTTTATTAATTGCTTACAAGTTGCTGTCTATCTATCTATCTATCTATCTATTTATTTATTTATTTACATTTTCTATGTTTATTTACAAGTTTCTATGTTTCTGGCCGTGAATATAGTCATGAAAGCTGGCAATAGCACTAAATTATAAAGAAACAAACTTAATAGAAAGTATTTGTGTTTCACTGCATGTTAAACCTGTATTAAGACTGTGATGTTCTTTATTTTATTTTATTATTATTATTATAAGTTCAACCTGCAAAAAAGTGCAAATTTGCTCCTTTTTGTTTTAATGTTGCTTCTTTTCTTGGATATTGGAATTTAGTTATTTTACTCTTTCTCATTTAAACTACTATGACTTTATTTTTAAATTGAGTAGTCTTATTTTATGGTCACTGATACACTATTGTAGTTTTTGTTAATATTATGATTTAATTTGATTTGTTATCAAATTAAATCATAATTGATTTGATTTGTTTAAATTTATTTTATTTTAGTTATTCTAATTCTTAACTAAATAAAAATAAAAATGCTTTTAAAAAAAAAAATTAAAAAAAAATTAAAAAGCATTATTGTATTTCAGTGTTATGATTTGTTTGTTTGTTTTTGGTTAATTACAGTGACCCTGAATTTGAATCATATCTCTCTCTGTAGTGAGATTTGTTTTATGAATCTCTAGTTCCTGATTCTCAAGCATGTCATCACTGAATTTTGAAAGTAAGTGTGTGTGTGTGTAATAAGATCGGATCGTGTTTGTGTTTGGATTACTGACACACCCACAATTCAATCTCAACTCATGTGTGTAGAAGATTATGGCATGTGTGTGAGCAGCATACCTGTGTGTGTGCTGTGTTTGTAGATCAGTAGATTACACAGGCTTAACTGTGTCAATGGCCTCACACGACCAGAGGATGAACACGTTTGTTTAACTGTTTAAAAGCATAAATCATTTTTTTGTTACTTGTAAGAATAATAATAAGAAAAAACAAACAAATATAATTGAATGAATGAATGAATAAATAAATAAATAAATAAATAAAAAGTAAATAAAAAAAAAAAAATATATATATATATATATATTATATAATATAAAACTATAACATTATTTTATATATTATGTTTTATATATGTATAAAATAAAACAAATAAAATTGCTAAAAATTCTATATACATTATATAATAATAATAATAATAATAATAATAATAATAAATGGCAAAGCAAAGTACATTATTAAAATAAAAACTAAATATAAAAATGTAAAAAAATATATATATATGTGTATATATATGTGTATTATATATTTATATATATATATATATATAATATTATATATATATAATATTGTATATTATATAATTATATAATTATATAATTTTTTTTTTTTTCTTAATATAAAACCTCTAGCATGCGGTTAGGTCAGATTTTGTTAATTTTTAGAGACACGTTTATAGTAAACACACCCACAATGACTGTTAAAGTGAATCATGTTAGTTCTGGCTGGCTGTATTAAAATCAACACATTCCCTCACTATCCTTCCTTTGTTCAAACATGATGACTTCCGATGTGATCTGCCACGTTTTATTAGGCTCACGGCCCAAATAGCACTTCCTGAATGTGATATCTTTAACCAGAGCTTACGAGGTTGGCACAGCATTTGTTTTGTTTTTGAAAAGCTAGGCTCTTAAAAACTCACCTGTTGAAAGTCATTTAGGTAAGGGCCAGTCTTTCCTGAACTGCTGTTATATATTAATGAACTTGAGCACGTTGTTGAGCACGTAAGCAGTAGTTAGTGTGTTGCAGATGTGGTTCTCCTGTTCGTCATTGCGTCTCACTCCTGAGACCTGATGTTTTGTAACTTACTGCAGCTGAACAGGTTCTGGAGGGAACGGCTGCTGAAAGACAGTGGAGGAGAGCCAGTCATGTCATATTATGTCATAATGTTTATAGCTTGTGAATGTAGCTAAAGCTGAAAATCTCAGCACAGCAGTTTATTGCTGATTCGCTGCTGCTCCCTGATCCTCTGACGCTCAGATCTTGTAGAATCCAGGTCATACGCAATTGAAGCAATAAGCTGTGTGAGAATGATTCGTGTCGTACATTTGTATGGTCGAATCACTGTAATACATGACTAAGTGGCTTTTATAAAGCATGAAGCAACAGTAATATGATATTTAATAAAGTGTTTTTTGAGCATGGTTTTTTTTTTTTTAATTTTCATTTTATTATTTAATTTGTTTATATATTTAGAATTTTTAAATTTAATTTTATATTACTTTATTATTATCTTTTTATTTTAATATTTTAGTTTTTTATTTTTTCACTTATTTTTTTTCATTTTATAATTTTAATTGAATTTTGTTAATTTTATTTTTTGTTTTTATTTCATGATTTTTTTTTGGTTTTATTTCATTATTTTCATTTATTTATGTTATTATTTTATTATATTTTAGTTTTTAGTTTTATTTTGTTTTATTGCGAAATGGATGTTGCTAGGAGTGTCAGCACAAACAACTGAGTTCACTTTTCTTTTATATAAAGCATGAAACAACAGTAATATGATGTTTATTAAATTAATAATTATTAAGAATGGTTTTTTTTTATTGTCATTCCATTTAATTTGTTTATTTTTTTTAGTATTCTTATTTTAATTTATTTTTATTTTATTATTTTTTTATTTTAATTATTTTATTTTAATATATTTTATTTAACTTTTTTTTTCATTTTATAATTTTAATCGAATTTTATTATTTTACTTTTTGCTTTTTATTCCATTATTTTAATTAAATTTTTCATGTTGTTGTTATTTTTTTTTTGCTAGGAGTGTCAGCACAAACAACTGAGTTCACTTATGTTTTATATAAAGCATGAAACAAAAGTAATTTGATGTTTAATAAATTAATTGGTTATTAAGTGGTTATTTTTTTCATATTTAATTTTCATATTATTATTATTAAATTTGTTTGTATTTTTTATTAATTTAATTTATTTTAAGGTTATTATTTTTTTTTTTTTTAGTTTTTAATGTTTCATTTTATAATTTTAATTGAATTTTATTATTTTATTTTATTTATTGCATTTATTTCACTATTTTAATTATATTTTTCATGTTATTACGTTTTATTAATTAAATTAAATTAAATTTAATTTTGTTTTGTTTTATTGCTACATGAATGTTGCTAGGAATATCAGCACAAACCATTATTAGTAATGGTTATTTTTGTTTCATTTTCATTTTATTATTTAATTTGTTTATATTTTTAGTATTTTCATTTTAATTTTATTTATTTCAATTTAACTATTTTTTTATTATGTTAGGTTTTTTTTTTTTTCTTTTTTTATAATTTTAATTGAATTGCATTATTTTATTTTATTTTATTTTTTGTTTTGCATTTCATTTCATTTATTTTATTTTATTTTATTTTACTGCTACAGGAATGTTACTAGGAATGTCAGCACAAACAACTGAGTTCACTTTTCTGTTTTCTATCAAGCATGAAACAACCTTAATATGATGTTTAATAAATAAACTGCTTATTAATCATGATAACAATCAAAGTAAATGCATCATGACCTTTGGGTTGTTGTGTCATTACACAACAGTAGTCTGTTTATTAACAGTCCGACTGTCAGGGTCAACGGTAGGCAGTTTGGCTTCGCTCAGCTGCTAGTTTCAAGGTCTGGTTGCTGCAGCTCATAATGATGATGTCACCTCACCACAGTAGAGCAGCAGACGTAATGACCTCATGAAAGCCTTGAGTCGACTGCATGCTTGAGTGCAGAAGGAAAGTTCAGCTCACAAGTGCCTGCCGCCGCTGTCATACACCTAACATTCACACCCACTTCCTGTCTGAAAGCCCCTCTCTTCCTCCACTGGAACATTCTGTCCTCCTCATGGTGGTGTCTCACCAATAGGGGACGCCACACGGGATTTGACAGCTACATATGAGTCAGCTCTGTGATTTATGAGGTCAATATTAATGACTGCCCATTTTATTTTATTAAATTTTTATTTTATTTTGAAAATATATTTTATTGTATTTTTATATTTTAATATTGTTTTGTTACTGTTTATTTATTTTATATTTATTACAATTTTTTTCAGTTTTATTGTAGCAATAGTAATGCACTTAATTATATTATTCATTTTATTCATATTGTTTTTAAATGTGAGTTTGTCATTTTTACAGTTTTATTTATTTAAAATTGTATTATTATTATTATTATTATTATTATTATTATGAACTTTATGAACTTTATTTTAAGGTTACCCAGTGAAAACATTAGGTCATCATTTTTATTTTAGTTTAGTTTAGTTTAGTTTAGCTTAGTTTATTTTTGCATTGCATTGCATTTTTATTTTTTAATGCATTGTATTTTATTTTATTTTTTAATGTATTGCATTTTTATTTTTAATGTATTACAATTTCAATTTCAATTTTCAATTAATTGGAATTTGTTTCTTTATTTTATTGCATTGCATTGCATTTTATTTATTTATTTATTTTTAATTGCATTGCATTTTTTTAAATTTATTCTCCGTAGCATTTATTTCTGTTGCTTTTTGACTACATTTACATGATCTGATTCTTATAAAATGCATTGCATTTTTATTTAAATTTTTTAAATGCATTGCATTGCGTTTTATTTTTATTTTATTTTTGTTTTATTGCATGCATTGCTGTTTTTTATTTTATTGCATTACATTTTTAATGTATTGCATCTTATTTGTTTTTTTTTTTTTTTTATTTTATTGTTTTTTTTTTTTTAATTGCATTGCATTTTTTTTTTTTCTCTATAGCATTTATTTTTATTTTATTCCTTTTGTGGCTACATTTGCATGATCTGATTCTTATTGTTTTTTTTTTTCTAATGCTTATTTAGTAATACAAGTTGTGCAGTGTCTCAGTGTAACAGTGTAAGTTTTAATAAGGAAAAAGTGATTTTCAGCTCAGAACTGATGCTTCAGGATAGCTCTGTTTAATCGGGACAGAGCTCGGTGTGTGTGTGTGAGTGTGTGTGTGTCCGTCCCACAGCTGTAATCCTGCTGCGTTACACTGCTGCCACATCTTTAATCTCTGTGATTTAGGAAAACACAGACGCAAAGTCTTGAGATTACACAACACAGGAAGACACAAATTATGATTATCAGCAAAGATACGCCGCAAATGAATCACAGGCTTTGAAAAAAGGGAGTTAAAGAAGGAAATGAGCACATTTGGGCTGGTTTCACCCTCAAAACGATCTTGTTTTTTTTTATTTATTTATTTGCTGCTTTGATTTCTACTGATAATGGGCATGTCGGATGATCAAACGAGTATCTGATGAAATAATTTCACATCTCATGGCTAATGTCAAGAGATTGCATCATAACGTGACATAATCATCATCATCATAGAAAGTGTTTCCTGCACACATTTGTTTCTGACGCAGTGCATATTATAGTACATAAATTACAGTAAATACAAAACATTAATGAGCATGAGTAGTACTTATTAATTAATGTGTTATTAAAAGTGATTAATGTGATTATTAAAACTAAATGTTTTTTTCTCATTGTCTTTTTGTTGCAGTAAGAGTCATGGCGGATCTAAGCTTGACCGACGCTCTGACCGATAGCGTTCTTCAGCCTGACATGGAGGACAAGGTGGAGAGGGATTTTGTGGCTACGCTGGAGTCAGAGGCCTTCGACGATCAGGTCGGAGAGACGGTTGACAAGTCGAACTACGTCCCACTGCTGGACAATGACGGGAAGGGTGAGTCTGATCTGTTGACGTTAACGGGTTGCCCATTGAAAACATTAGGCGTGCACAAGTTTTATTGCATAATGCTGATGTACTACCAGTATTTCGTTTCATTTTATTGCAGTTTATTGCATTGCATTGCAATTTTTATTTTTATTTATTTTTTATTTTTAAATGTATTGCATTTTTATTAACTTTTTTTAAATGCATTACATTTTATTTTATTGCATTGCATTGTATTTCTTTTGTTATTTTATTACATTGCATTGCATTTTTATTAATTTTTTTAATGCATTGCATTTTATTTTTGATTTTATTGCACTGCATTTTATTTTATTGCGTTGCATTGCCTTTTATTTACATTTTTTAAATGCATTGCATTTTTTACTTTATTGCATTGCATTGCATTTTTACTTTTTTTTTTTTTTAATGCATTGAACTGCATTTTTTTTATTTTATTTTATTGCATTTTTTTTATAATCTTTTATTGCATTACATTTTTCCCATAGCATTTTTTTATTGCATTTTTGACTACATTTAAGTGTTAACATCTGATTCTGATTTTTTTTTTTTTTTCCTTTTTTTTTTTTTTTCCTGCTTATTTTACAATATAAGTTGTGCAGCATCTTTGTTCACAGATTGTTAAACATTTTTCTCAAGATGAAGTATGTTTGCAAACTGGTCTCTCCTGTTTCAGTAACCTGTGATGTTCTTTGAATGTATCTGTGTGTAATAAGCACTCCTCTGGTTCATACTGGCCTGTGTGAATCTTTTGTGGGCGTCTATCTGATTGATTTTCAGGAGTTTGTTTGCATTGAGCAAACTGTGTGTTTGTCTGGAATCTTCCGTCTGCTTTTGAGGATTTTCCCATTCAGACGCCTCTAATTGTGGAGTGTGTGTGTGTGTGTGTGTGTGTGAGCAGATCCGGGTACAGTAGTCGAGAACGGACAGCAGGAAGTCCAAGGGGGTCAAAACCCTGGTAAGAGACACCTCAGAATTTCTCATCGCCCCAGTTTAGTTTCGGATATCGCTCCATTATTTGATTCATTCCTTGGTTTGCTTGTTTTCTTTCATGCTCATTTTCAGTTCAGATCATTTGTTTTGGTGGGACAAGAAGTCACTCGTCTTAGTGGGCGTAGAGGAGACTAAAACCTTCATTTACCAAGGTTTTAGTTTACTTATAATTGCATGTTTATCCCGTTAGCAGTGCATTGAATAGCACAATTTTAGTGTTCTCCTCAGTCTTGATATCTGGCGTCCTCTGTCACATGACGTCTGTCTGTGGGATTTGACTTTGCCAAACTTTTTGTTGTCATTATTGTTTCCCGTTTGTTGATACACACACAGGTTAAAATTGTGATCGTGTATAGGCACTCAAATGGAGTCAAGCAAAGTCATTTTACCTAGTTGACAAATCTCAAAATATGTCAAAAGATTTTTAGCAAATAATTATCATCCACTTCTCTACAGCAGTTTGCATTTGCACAAGGTGATTTTAAGTCTGTTTGACAAAGTAGTCTGATTCATAGCCTTATGTGGTTATTGTTTTCATTTTTTTTGAATGGCGGCAGTGTTAATTTGGTATTATTGACATACGTTTATAGTTTTTATTAATACTTTAAACAAAATACGAACCGGTTCTTAACACTCAAACTTAATTGCGACACGTCTTGCTGTTTTTAACACACAACTTTTGTAAAATATTGGTTAAAATATGTATTTTTCTAATAACGTGATACTCAAATCACATAAAAACACATGGTATTCAAAAATTGGGTAAAATATTGGGTCTGATTTAGAGGTTTATTTTGTTTTTACTTTTTATAGGTGTTATTTGAATGTTATTGAGATTTTTATAGTTTGTATTAATATTTTAAATTAAAATAAAAATAATACAAAAAATGTAATAAAAATATTCTACATTAAAATATAAAAGTAAATTATTTTTATGTTTTGCATTTTAATTAAGTCTTAAAATTTAACTTTAAGTTTAGTAAATTTGGCATATGCGTCTGTCATTTTTATTTATTTATTTTTAAATATGTATATACTTTTTATTGTAGGTATTTTAGTGTATTAAATTAAACTAAATGAAAAACTAATTAGCATTGGCAACTATAAAAAAAAAATTATGTAATACTAAATGTATTATTATAGTTAAGTCTAAAACTAAAACCATTACTTGAAATTAAATAAGAATAAGAATATAAGAATAATTAGAATTAAGAATAAAAAATTTAAATAAAAAAATAATTAACGAAATATATTTATTTATTTATTTATTTATGTTTGGCTGTTTGCTATCTGATTAACCCCTGTCATATTACTATCCATTACTTTATATTTCTTTGCCATGACAGTGCGTGCCGCCTCCCATGTCTTGATTTCAGCTCAAAGCGTCAGTGCTTCTTGCTCTTGTAGGTTTGGCATTTGTCTTAATTGCCTCCATTCTCACACACTCGTATGACAGTAATAATTTACTCTCCTCTTTTAGCACACAAGAGCAAAATGCTTCAGACAGGGCGAGTCAGACTGTCATTGCATGCTGATGCAAAAAGGTGCTTCATCTGGGCTCTGGAGTCACTGCAGCTCACAAAATGATCATCAGTTTCTAATATGTGCTTCACTGAATGGCTTTATGATGGGAAGGACAAAAAAAGCATGCATTAATTTTATAAAGCATTTAATGTATAATGAAAGTATAAAGATCACAAATGCTCTTGAAAGCCCAGCTTTGCTTTAGTAATGCATGATACGATACGAGGTGGACTGTCCTTAAGATGGCGCTGTTGTGCTGGAATGATCTCCAGCATGAGCTCTGGATTTCCAAACATTCATCATGATTATGGAAAGTTTCTCTTTGCTGTTCTTGCAGGAAGTAAGTAGGGCAGAGAATATAGATCTGTGAGCTGCAGCCGACGCAGATGTCCAGGGAATAGAGCCATTTTTAAACACGCCTTCATTTATTTATTTATTTGCATATCTGGGGGTGGGGCCTTGCATGCTGCATGCCAGGAGGCTGATGTGACAGATTGATTGACAGGTGTGAATTACTAACCAGCGCTGTTGTTCTTTTCCCGTCTGCTGTTTGTTTCTGCCCTGCGTCCATGTCTGTTTCCGCCCGTGTCTCGCTTCAGACAACTAGATGCTCTGCTCGTGGTTGCGGCTGCGTCTCGATGCCTCTTCTCCTCCTCTCGCTTACGCCGCTGAACCTTCTGGAAAACCTGTTCCCGACACCTTCTTCAAAAGCCCTCAGCGTTACACCCTGCTTAAGGACTTGGGATGGGTTGAGAGATGGAGAAAATCATGATTCCAAACCCTAGTGAGCTGCTGTCTACATAGGCTGCTGCCTACTAAGGGGCCGTTTACACAGCACATGTGCGGTTTTAATAAACTATTGCGACTAGGGTTAGGTATTGTTTCACTTTATCAATTCAGTATCTGCGTATCAAATCAGTTTCTTATCAAATCTTGGTTCTGATTTAAATATGAAGCGGCCTTTTATTTGTGCCTCTAATCACATTGTTAGGCTATAATCACTGCTGAAACCTCAGTATTTAACTGTTTAACATCTATTTTCAAGTAAATTCATTCAACATTTAACATCCAAGTAACAGCATAAATTCTTAGCACTCAAGTAGCATTCATAAGAAAAACAAAAACAATATATATATAAATACATTTTAAAACATGGTAACAATAAACATTTTTTTTTTTTTATAAAGTTATCTGTTTTTAGAAAAATGTATTTATATATTGCAAAATATTATTATTATTAAAGTTATAAAAGTTATTCGATACTCAACCCTAATTACGGCATATATGGCTATTTTTAACACAAAATCACATAAAATATTGGGTAAAATGTGCGTTTTTCTAATAATGTGATGCTCAGAACACATGGAACACAAAAATTGGGTAAAATATGCATTTTTCTAATTATGTCATGCTCAAAATGCATATAAACATGGAACATAAAAATAGGGTAAAATAAAGTCATACTCAAAACATGGCATTCAAAAACTGTATTAAAAACATTGTAAAATATGCATTTTTTTTTCCTAATAATTTGACACTCAAAACACATGGAAATTAAAAATTAGGTAAAATTTTTTTTGTAAAATGTGCATTTTTCTATGCCCAAAATATGCATTTTTCTGGTAACATGATACTAAAAACACAAATGAGGCACAAATACTGGGTAAAATATGTTTTTCTAATAATGTAAATGCTCAAAACAAAAACGCATGCAACACAAAAATTGGGCAAAATAGTTTTTAATTCAATTTTAAATTTTTATGAATATTTTTAATTAGAATTTTGCATGTTCTTGCTATTTCATCGCAATGCATTCTGGCATTTCCTGCCCACGATGGTGCCAAACAATTAATCTTTATTAAGGTGTCTTAAAAGGCAGCATGTCTGTTTAGACCAGCTTTTATTTCTGGAATACACTAAGATGCCTTACAATGCTGACTATGTAGACGGCTCACTAGGGTTTGGAACACAGTCTGGCTGTCAGACGCACTCCAGCCTCTCATTTAAAGACATTTTCTTCTTCCTCTTTGGCAAAGTCATCCCAGCCACACTGTACAGCATCATCAGTGCAACCGCGGGACGCTCCAAACACACACCACCGGAGGAAATCCCTCTGTAGGCTCATGGGAAATGGGATCTTTTAAGGGAATGGTAGCTCAGAGTGAGAGTTGATATATGTAGTGATGACAGACAAGTCACACACGCCTCGAGATCCACACACACACACTCGATCTGTTTACTGTCTTACTGTCAGGTCTTTCTTCTTTCTCATGCACATTTCACCAATTAAAGTCAATATGAAATCACAATTAACCTCATTGTCTTATTGTGAATGATGTATCAGAGCACATTTTTTCCAAAAAATGAAAAATAGGTTTTATCTAACCTATTTTTTATTCATTGTTCTAGGCTGCTGTGGTGTCAGTTAATTAATTAGTGTTAGGTAATGTGATACATGTTACAGAAATAATAATATTAAATAGAAAGTTGATCTCCCACAATCCACTGCAAACTACTTCAGCTCTGACCAGGGTTATTATAGTTAAATAATACTAAACTGTACTTAACACTTTTGTTACTAGAATAAAATAATAGCAATTATTAATAGTGAATAGTAAATAATAATAATTGTAATATATTTTTAATTATTATTTTATTTCAGCTAATGTTTATTATATATGAAGATTAACTGAAAAATATTTTAAAATTAAAATAAATAAGTAATATTTTATTATTCCAGCTTTCTCATTTAAATTTTTAATTTAATTGTATGTACTAAAATAACTCTAACTATAATGGAATATATAAAAAAAAATACAAAAAATGGCAAAAAACACAAAAACGCTATTTAAACTTTAAATAAAAAAATTGAATATATACACACATTATATTAAATTAACACTAGTTTTGACCCTGAATATCCTGCTTCACCCCAAAATGCATCACATTATAGAAGTGAAATGGTTTGTAACTGCCGTTTCATGTTGGCTGTAAGTCTATTCTTGTCTAAATATCCTTTTAGAGACTTCATTACTAGTGATAATTACGGTTTACCTGTAAACATGCACCATTAGTAATATGTCTTATTAGTTTTAAAGCACACTGCTTTGTTTATCATTATACAGCATTCGCCCAAAGAGACGTGTTGTTTCAATTGCTGCATTTGATTACATAGTAAGATGCATCGTGTGCACAAACATCCGCACATGTACACTTCCCTCCGTCCTCCTGTCTGGCCATGTTAAAGCTCACTTCTCTGAGACCTGAGCTGCCAAAGTTCATCACACAGTCACAAACACCCACAGCCTGTTGTAGTCTCAGCAGCATTTATATAAGCACTCGTAGCAGACTGTCTGTCTAAGGCCAGAAATGCAAATGCAATCATTCGGCCCGTGTGCTGAAAGTGTGCATGGGTTACAAAGATGCTGTTAATATCTATAGAGCAGGTAGCAGTATAGCCAAATATATAAAATAAACTTACATATGTTTTACGCAACATTCACTCAAAATTGACTAAAAATGTTGTTAAAATGTTCAAACTTCAGATGTTTGTGTCTTTAAAGCCATTTGTTGTCGCTAGGTAGTTTTTAGTAGAAGTTTCAGGCCTGACGCTGCACTCAGGTATTTTTTTTTCTAGCTGATGTGTTTCCATTACGTAACTCCCTTTCTTTCAGCTGTGTTTGTTTTTAACAAATGCATGTGTTTTTAATGATTGAATGATTCGTCTGTTTTTCTTGTCATCTACATGGTTTTAATGAACTTACAGAAACCTACAGTAAACACTGTCTTAAGTGGTCTTTTATGAAAATAACATATTTATTTCATGCATTTTATTCATAGGATGTCTTGGCTCGCAAGTCCCATTTTTGCAACACCAGTGGTACAAAACCAAAAATAAGTAAATAAAATAATAACAACAAAAGAAACCAAGTAGGTCGTGGTGCAAATAAAAGAAAAGAAAAAAGAAAAGAAAAGAAAAGAAAAGAAAAGAAAAAAAGAAAAGAAATAAAAAATAAAATAAAATAAAATGTTCGTCTTTAAAATAATATTATACTATTTTATTTACACCTCCACCTACTTGTTTCCTTTTATTGTTATTAAAATAAAAATTATATATATATATAAATAAAAAATATGATTATATATATATATATATATATATATATATATATATATATATATATATATATATATATATATTATTTTTTTTTATTTTTTGCCATGTAATTTTTTCTCATCTGCCATTTGTCTTTTGTTATTGTGCAGCTATTTGAAACTCTGTTAGGTGCTGCAAATGTCACAGAAATCACATGCTGCATTGATAGACAAATCGATTGAAATTGCATTAAGGTCAAGTCTTACGATGTGAATGTTTAACCAGAAACCATAAAAGGCTTCAAACGCGTTGCTGTTTCTTCTTCTGTCACTGGCACACATGCTGGCTGCTGTACTCTTTACTACATCTGATTCACGTGTAGATTTTTCTAGTGACCACACAGTTAATAAAGTTTTTATCGACTGTATCTGACTGTTTCAGTCTGTCTCTGTACTTGGAAATCTGGTTATTTGTTACAGCATTGATTTTGGAGACATTTTGGATTAACTTCTTATACAGCTCGTCGGGATGTTCATGTTAACACATCAGTGTTTTGACTTTTTGGTAAAACTGACAAAAGGCTGCATATTAAAGGGATAGTTCACCTAAAAATAGACAAACCACATTGGAGCCCATTCACTATATGGACAAAAACACTGAGACATTTTCCAAATCCATTTTCCAATCCTTCTTTTGTGTTCCACAGAAGGAGGACACTCAGTTTTAATGCTAATGATGTTAATTTTGCTGTGAACGATCATTTTAAGTTGACTCACTACTGTACTTACATAAATGGACTTTACTTTTAGTTTTACTCGTCGTCATTACGATGGCGTGACTCCGTGGGCTGCAGTAAGAAGTGGGGAATGAAGCGTGTGTTTGGGCGTCGTCTATGCGGCAGTGGCTCCTGCGGGAGCTCTATATGGGTCAGCCTGGCCTACTTGAGTCTGTTTTAGGGCTGGACGGCCCCACAGCAGATGTGCTCGATCTGGAGTCGTTGTGTCCCTGATTCTCCAGAGGACGGGAACCTCTGTTAGGTCCATCTCTGATCCAGCTGTGCCCACTGCACAGTGAATCACTCATTTTGTTTTAGAAAGGCGAGTTTTCGATGTTTTATTGACAAACCATAATGTATATCAGTAAGATGTTTTATGATTTCAAAAGACATCCTACCAAGGCTGCATTTATTTGGTCAGAAATACAATAAAAACAGTAATATTGTGAAATAGCTGTTTTCTGGTGAATATATTGTAAAATGTAATTGTTTCTGAGTCAAAGCTGAATTTTCAGCATCATTACTCCAGTCTTCAGAGTGACATGATCCTACAGAAATCATTCTAAAATGCTGAATTGCTTCTTAGAAAAACTTTTCTGATCACTATAATGCATCCTTTCTAAATATAAAAGTATTGATTTATTTATAATTACTTATTTACAAATTTATGCACAAAATATACACAAAAATTGAGGGTTTTTTATTTTAATGTGTCCTTTTATAAAAGTATTAATTTCTTTAAAAAGGTTTGTTTTGTGTGCAAATATATACGAATTTATACACAATGTAGTTTTTTTTTATTTTTTTTTTTTTTTGCACATTTTTTTTTAGTATTTCTTATTTCTGTAGTATTTTATTGATTATGTGAATAATGTATTTATTTACTTGTCTGCTGAATCGATGAAATTTATTACACAATTGCATATCATCTAAATATGAAAGCATTAATTTCTTAAAATTTTAGTGTTCAAATATTTACAGAGTTATACAAATTTATGCACAGAATATACACAAAAATGGAGTTTTTTTATTTTTTTATTTTAATGTGTCCTTTTATAAAAGTATTAATTTCATTTTAAAAAGTTTTGTTTAGTGTACAAATTTATATGAATTTATACACGAAATTATACACATGTAGTTTTTATTTTATAGTATTTTTTTGCATATTTCTTGAAGTAGTATTTAATATTTCAGTATTATTTTATTGATTACGTGAAAAATGTATTTAGTTATTTATTTACTTGTTTGCTGAACTGATTAAATTTTATTACACAATTGCGTCCCATCTAAATATGAAAGTATTAATTTCTTTAAATAAAGTTTTGTTTAGTGTACAAATATATGCAAATTTATGCACAAAATATACACAAAAACAGAAGTTTTATTTTTTTAATGTGTCCTTTTATTAAAAAAATAATCTTTAAAAAAGCTTTGTTTAGTGTACAAATATATTCAAATTTATACACAAAATATACACAAAAATTTTTGTGCTTTATGATATAGTATTTTATTATTTGTATTATTTTTTTTAAATATTTAAGGTAGTATTTAATTTTTTGTGTATTTCATTGATTATGTGAATAATGTATTAATTTGTTTGTTTTATATTATATATATATATATATATATAAAATATAAAGTATATGGTAATTTTCTTATTAATAAAATAAAATAAAAACAAAAAGACTTTCATTTCCTGGAACTTGTTGTGTTTTATATTACATTATTATATTTTGGTTTCTAATGTATAATATAATGTATTAATAATCTATAAATATAATTTATGTATAATAAAACACTATATATTAAAAATATTATACTGTATTATTTATATATACAGTATTTAATTAATTTATTTATTTATCAGTCTATTTGTTTTTTTTAACCGATTATGTTTAAATATGAGTGCAGATGTTTGTCAAAAATTGCTAATTGTCTTAAAATGCTAAAAAATGTGTTATGACCCATATAATGTAAATCTTGTATGTTGTTATGTAATTTAGTTAAGAGTTTTTGCCTGTTTGTTGATCCTGGTTCAGTAATTGCAGTAGTATATTAGTAAACATCTACAGCTTTGGCATCCTGGTTTCGTCTGGTCTCGCAGCTCTTAATTCGGCATTATTTGTTTTCGTTGAGTCTAATCTGAACGGAGGTCAGTTTTGAGGCTGTTTCTCCACTGATGAAGGAGCCGTTTCCTATAATCCCGTCTGCGGAGGTGCTTTTCCCTGCTTCCTCGTACTTAGGATTGGTCTTTTGCAGATTTGTGATGTTTTAAATCATTTGTAAGCCGTTAACATTGCATAAGCGTTCTAATCCTGAGGATAAATGTAAAACAGATCAATGGAGCAGCGGTTTTGGGCCTCCTGCGGTGGAGCGTCTTGAGCGTCTCAACAGCGTCTGTGGGGTCAGACCGAGGACACACACGCTCCTCGTCTTCCGTGTTTACTGTCCTCACTAGACCTTGCTCTGTTCAAGTGCTGTTGTATTTGTTTTTATTTTTTTTTTTTTTTTTGCATATATTTATTTTCGTCTACCTCCTCTTCTTTTGTCCTCTTTTCTTTCTCTCCTTCCTCTTCCTTATCTTGTTTTTTTTGTATAGCTGTTCTTCCTTATCTTATCAACTTGTTGTTGTTGTTGTCATTTTCTTTCTTCATCGTTATCTTACTACTTTATTCATCATCTTCCTTATCTTCTTTCTTTTTCATCTTCTTGCTTCTTTGTAGTCGTCTTCATTATTTTTGATCTTATTCTTCCTCATCATCTTGTTATTCCTCTTCTTCCTCACCATTGTCCTTCATCTCATCATATCTCTTCTACACCTTTGTCTTTCTTGTCATTTACGTCCTTATGATTCTTTTTCTTCATTGTCATCTTGTTTTTGTTGTTGTTGTTCTTCATGAATAACATCATTTTCTTTCTCTTCCTGTTTTTATTCACCTTCTTCCTCATCTTTTTCTTATTCATCTTCTTGTTTCTCCTTGTCTTCATTCTCATCTGCCTCATTTTCTTCCTCCTCCTTTCCTACGTTTTAGCGTTCCTCATCATCTTTTTTCTCTTGTTTTTGTTGTTGTAGTATAAAAATACTATCAAATACTAATACTGTTATATTTACATGTACATTTTATTTATATATTTTAACAAAAATAATAATAAATGTTGTTAATGATTACATTTTTTAAATAATTTATTAAAATATTATTTATTATTTCCTTTTTTTTGAATATCAAATACTAAATACTAAATTATTTAAATGTATATTTTATTTATATATTTAAACAGTAATAGTAATTATACATTTTGTTAATGGTGGCATTTTTAAAATACTTTTATTTTTTAATATATAAAATTTGTTATTTAAATAATTTTTATTTATTTGCATATTATGATGATAATATTAACATTAATAATAATAAATGTTGTAAATGATGACATTTTTAAAATACTTTAATTTGTTAATATAACACTTTTTTACATATGTTTTGAATATCAAATACTAAATACTAATATATTTAAATGTGTTTTATATATTTAAGTACTACTAATAATAATGACAAATATTGTTAATGATTACATTTTTTAAATAATTTATTAAAAAATAAAATGTATTATTTACATATTTTTGAATATCAAATATTAAATACTAATATATTTAAATTTATATTTTATTTATATATTTAAATAATAATAATAATAATAATAATGATAAATGTTTTTAATTGACATTTTTAAAATACTTTTATTTATTAATATATAATTTATTATTTATATTTTTTTATTTGCATATAATCATGATATTAATGCTGCTACTACTCCTACTACTACTACTAATAATAAATGTTGTAAATTATGACATTTTTTAAATACTTTAATTTATTAATATACAAAAATTATTTACATATTTTTTATTGATTTGCATATAATGATAATATTAGCACTAATAATAATAATAAATGTTGTTAATGATGTTTTTAAAGTGCTTTAATGTATTAATCTATAACATTTGTTTACATATTTTTCTGAATATCAAATACTAAGTATTAATATATTTAAATGTGTCTTTTTAATATATTTAAATATAATAATAAAAATGGTAAATGTTGTTAATGATGACATTTTTAAAATACCTCCTGTTCTTCATAATCGAATCATTTTCTTCTTCCTCATTATCTTGTTCTTCCTCTTCCCACTTTTCAGCTTTCCTTTTTTTCTTGTTTTTATTTTTGCTATTTTTCATCTTCCTTATCATTTGTTCTTATAATCTTCCTCGTCTTGTTTTTGTTGTTCCTCTTCTTTCTCATCTTCTGTGTCGTCTTCTGCTTCTTGATATTTTCATTTTCCATCTTCCTCCTCATCTTTATCTACTTCCTTCTCATTTTTCTCATCTTCTTCTCCCTCAGCTTCTTGTGTTTGTTATTTTTATTCTTCTATCTTTTCATCTTCTTTTTTTGTCTTTGATTTCAGCAATAATTCTCAAGGCAATTTTTGTCAGCCTGCTGTGAGAAATTCCCTTTATTATGCATAATCTGTAGTTCTTCATCTTTTTGTGAACACACTTGATAGTTTTGTGCAATAAAACTGATTGTTTGTCAAAGTTTAGATATTTCAGTGCATTATTTTGTGGTTTGCATAATAATCATAAATAACCCTGTTCTGTCTTTGCATCCACTCCACATTGGTTGCCACAGTGTTAAATCATTTGCCATAGCTGTAAGTCGTTTGATGCATTTGTCCGCGGGTGATGAGAGCGATATAAATACGATCCGGTGGCAGACATGGATAGAAAGTCAGCCATGAGGTCACCCAGACTCCGTGACATTGCTCCGCTTCCTCTGGCAAATGTGTCATGAGATGCGGATCGTTTGCCCGGCCAACATTTCAGCGCGCCGCCTGCGTCCTCATTGGCATAGTCGTAAAAATAGACGGGGTCTGAGCGGCCCATGGGAGGTTTGGAGGCGCACAGTCACCGAAATGGGAAAAGAGACGGAATCGCCGTCCACAAAAATATATCAGAGGGTTCGAACAACAAAGTTCGAACTCTGGGCAAAGACATAAAACATAAACAAACAAATAAATAAAAAAGTACAGCCTCAAACTTCAGTTTTATAATCCATAAAATGGCTAAAATTTTCATTCTGTGGACACAACCAGTAGTATCGTTTTATCTTCATGTCTTTGGATAGTTTTTATAATAATAATAATAATAATAATAATAACAAATTATGTTGTTAATGGAAAAAATACTATCAAATACTAAAAACTAATATACTAAAATGTATATTTTATTTGTATATTTTAATAATAACAATGATGATAAATGTTGTTTATTGATGACATTTTTAAAGTACTTTATTAATATATCAAATGTATTTACATATTTATTTATTTGCATATAATGATGGTAGTAATAATAATAATAATTATTATTATTTTTAAATGTATAAATACAATATGATGATAATAATAATAACAAATTAAGTTGTTAGTGAAAAAAATACTATCAAATACAAAAAATATATATTTTAATGTATATCTTATCTATATATTTTAATAATAATAATGATAAATGTTGTTGATGACATTTTTTTAAATACTGTTATTTATTAATATATAAAATGTATTTACATATTTATTTGCATATAATGATGTTAACATTATTAATAATAATAACAAATATTATTATTATTATTAATTACATTTAAATGTATAACTAAAATATGAATTTATTGGTATTTACTTTTTAATAGTATTTAATATTTTTCTGCTTATTTATAATAAAATAATAAAAACAAATTAAATTAATACTGAGAACTAATATGTTTAAATGTATATTTTATTTATATATTTTAATAATAATAATAATAATAATAATAATAATAAATGTTGCTAATGATGACATTTAAATTACTTGTATTTATTAATATATTTATTATTTATTTATTTGCATATAATGATGATAATAATAACACTACTACTACTACTACTACTAATAAAAATAATAGTAATAGTAATAATAATTATTATATTTAAATCTATAAATAAAATATACATTTATTAGTATTTAGTTTTTAAGAATTTTTTGCTGTATTTCTAATTTATAATTAATTAATAAATAATAATAATAATAGTAATAATTAGATTGTTCAGCTATTGTCATGCTGTTCATTATCATGGATGATAATTTTGATAAATTCAAAATGAATGTATAATGGAATAACAACAAAATAAATAACTACCAAAATAATTGATATTCCTGTTGCCTGTTGAGTTTCCATTAAAGTTGCATTATTGTAAACGCTGAGACGTGTCAGTTACCGTCTGTGTTGATCAGCATCATGCATAGAGATGCTCTCCATAGACATTAAGGTGAAAATAAGAAAATGAGCATTCTGTATGATCATTCACTCCATTAGTGTGTTAGTATGCGAGTGGTTAGTTAACTGCGCTTCTCAAAGTCAAGCAGCCTCCATAGACCAGGAGAACTAGACAGGACGTGACAGTTCTGGGCTAGACGGCCATGATTTTTTGGCATCTTTCCCTCTTTTACTCTCTCACGACTTGTTCTGGATTGCATACAGCTTCCACACCCCGCCAGTTGTTGATTTCCCAGCATGCACCCTGAACGCCCACGGACAGACTGGTAATGGGTCGTAACTCACCATAACCTACCAAAACACTTCACTGCTGGTGCAGTCGTCTCATCTTTAGTTCTCTTTACAGCATCTAGTTTTGTCTAAGATTAGCATTTTATGAAAATGTTACGAGCCGATGAATGAAACTGAGCGTTCATGATGCGATCTGGGAGCAGACATGGCTGAAGGCTCGTTCGGCTCAACAGAAACGACGGGGTTAGTTTTTATAAACCAGAGCTGACAGATGATGCTGGTCATAGCTGGTTTACTTGTTTTCATCCGAGTACACAGCACGCATCTCTTTCCAGAACATTTCATTCTCTTTTATACATATTCACTGGGCAAATCTGGGATGTTTTTGGTGTCAAAAATGCTGCTATGTGTTGCGAGTTTAAAATAAAGTTTGGGGGTTTCTGCTCACCAAAGCTGCATGTATGTGATCAAAAATGTGAAATAATATTACAATGTAAAATAACTGTTTTCTATGTGAATATCTATTAAAATGTAATTTATTTCTGTGATCAAAGCTGAATTTTTCAGCATCCTTCAGAAATCATTCTAATATGCTGATTTATTAATTAATAATAATTAATAATGATTGTTTATAATTAATGGTTTTTAGATTTTCATTTGTAAAGTTTTATTTATTTTTTCTTTTTTTATGTCTAAGTAGTAAGTATTTTTTTTTTACTTTTTTTGTATTAATTAGTTTTTTTTATTCGTTTTAGTTATTGTATTACTTCAATAAAAATGAGAAATATTGTCTTTTGCCAACTAGCTGAAATATAATAAAATAAGTTTTTTTTATTTAATTTAATAATATATTTAATATAGTAAATATACATGTATTATATGTGTTTTAAGTAGTTTTTTCATTCTTTTTAATTTTTTTTATTAATTTATTTTTATTAGTTGTAGTTATTTTAATCTCTTCTGCTCACCAAAGCTGCATTTATTTGATCAAAAATACAGTACAAATGTGAAATATTATTGCCATGTAAAATAAGTGTCTTCTATTTAAATATATGTTAAAATGTAATTTATTTCTGTGATCAAAACTGAATTTTTCAAATCTTTGGTGTCACATAATCCTTCAGAAATCACTCTAATATGCTGATTTGCAGCTCAAGAAACATTTCTGATTATTATCAATGTTAAAAACAGTTGTGCTGCTTCATGTTTCTGTGAAAATGGTGACACATTTTATTTTTCAGGATTCACAGATAAATAGAAAGTTCAAAAGAACAGAATTTTTTGAAATAGAAATATTTTGTAACATTATGAATGTCTTTACGGTCACTTTTGATCAATTTAATGCATCATAGCTGAGTAAAAGTATTAAATTCTTGTAAACAAAAAAAAATGCTGAATTTACTTTTTCTTTTCCTTTTTTTATTTTTTTTAACATTTTATACAGTTTAGAATGACATGAAGGTGTGTAAATGAATTTTCCCTTTGGCAAAGAAGCTGTCTGTCTGATTTTGTGTACAGATACTGTATTTCCCTTATTTATTTCATGCTGTTAATGTGGCTTGTAATGTCTGTGGGTGAGATTTGCCTCATGACCGCCTTGATTTTGGCTCAAGAGCACGGAGCGCGGGTAACCCGAACTGAACCCCCCTCTGACCCGCAGACAGCATCCCACCCGCAGGTCCGGACCGAACGCATCTCTGTTTGGGTTCGTGGTCCCCACAGTGACTTTGACTCCCGTCCTGTCGAGTCTTTTCATCGTCACCCGCTCTGAGCCGCCGGCCCGTCTGAGGAGGGGCTGGAGGGGGTTTGTGGGAGGCGGCCGCGTCCAGAACCGCCACTTCGGATCAGGCTGCCGGCCTGGATTGAGTCGGGAGGTTCCCCACACAGACGGGTCCATGAGTTCACAGCGTGCCAGTCGGAGATGCGTCTCAGGCCCGATCCGCTGGAGCTTTGCGCTTTGACCGAGTGTGTGTTAACTTGAGTATGCGTTAGAGTAAGCAGGGAAATAGTGTGCTGTGTGTTTGATATGGGGCAGGTGAGTTGAAGGCATGGATTTATAGTCTGTAATCAGAGCGGAAAATTCATTTCCTTTTTTTTTTTTTTTGTTTTTTTACAGGCACCGTGAATCCATTGACCCCACGGAAGGAGACGAAGCCTCAGACTGACCAGCAGACGTTTGGGACGGACTTACTATCAGGTGAGTTCAGTTTGTGCTTTATGTATTAAATGAAGCATTAGCAGAGTTGTGACGTACATAATAAAATCGAGTTTGCAATGCAGATTATTGTAGTTAAGAACTGCCCACTTACACACAAGAGACAGACTGACCTGCCAGTGTCAGTTTGCTTGCTTTTATGTTAAATCTTGTGAAATAGATTAAATGGCAATAATAGACTTGCATGAAAAATATTAATATAATTAGTGCAGCATCTCTGTCCATGCACAGTTATTTTAGTGTCATTGATATACTGTTGTAATTTTTAATATTTTGAATTTTATAGAAAGAGGGTTTTATTTTCTTATTTTTAAATAATAATTTTATTTATACTTATTCATTTGTATTTGTAAAATAATCAATTTGGACTGTTTTTAACATTTTTTTAAAAAATATTTTTTATTTATTTTATAATATAGTAAATATAAATATATAACAATTCACCACCTTTAATCATAGTATTATTCATGTACTGTTTATATCAGAATATTTTTGTTAATAATTGTTAATAATTAATGGTTTTAGATATTCTGTTTTCACTTTTTAATGTTTTAGTTCAGTGAAAAGAAATGTTGTCTTGCCAAATAGCTGAAATAAAATAGCTTATTTGCTTATTTATTTTTTAAATATTTTATACATTTTTAATTTTATTTTATAATATATTTAATGTAGTAAATATACATGTATAACAATTAACCACCTTCAGTCATTTATCATTTGTTTCAGTATCATTGATATACTATTTATATCAGATTTTTTGTTAATAATTAATGTTTTTAGATTTTCTGTTTTCATTTTGTTCGTAGTTTTAATTTTGTGTTTTTGTCATTTTTTTTAATTCCTTTTTTAATACATCTAAGTAGTTTTACATTCTTCTTTTTTTATTAATAATATTTTATTTATTTTAGTACTCTAATGAAAATGAGAAATGTTGATTTTTTTTTTTTTAAATAATATATTTAATATGGTAATGTAAATGTATAACAATTCACCACCTTCAATCATTTATTTATTTAGTTGATTGATATACTATTGATATTACATTAATAGACTGTTTATATCAGAATATTTTTGTTAGTAATGTTAATAATTAATAATAATTGTAAAAAATTAATGTTTTTAGATTTTCTGTATCCAGTTTACTTGCAAACTTTAAAAAAAATGTTGTTTTGTCATTTTTTAATTTATTTTTAAATAATACTTAAAAATTATAAAATATTTTTTTTTTTTAACATTTTATTTTATATTTATTATAGTAAATATAAATGTATAACAAAATACCTTTTATTCATTTATCATTTATTTTAATATCATTGATATCATTGATTTATATCAGTATTTGTTTGTTAATAATTAATGATTTTTTTTTAATTAGTTTTAGTTTTATTTTTTTTCCATCAAGGTTTTACTAAAGTAGTAATACATACAGGCTGCTTTCTTAAACTGCAAATATGATTTGCTGGTGAATTTGAAACTAAACTCATCTTTCAAAGATTTTTATGACATAAAACTCAACAGACATTGGCAATAAATTGCTTTCCTTTAGGGTAAATTGCTCTGTAAGTCTGCTAAATAAATACATGTAAATGTAAATGCAGTGCTTCTGAGTGAAAGTGTTCATTGTGTCTGTAATATGACTTTGTTGTTACTCTCAGAAGTTGTGTAAAGTCAGCCAAAATCAGCCAGATGGAGAAAGAGTTTTCCAGTTTAGTGTGCAATATGCATAAGATTAACAGTGAACAGATTGTGGATGGAAACTGAGACTTTTTCTTACTAGAATTATGTTTTGAAACTATGATGATAGAAAAGGATGTGAGGTGTTTTCTTCCTGTCTAGAGTGCTTGTGATGATTTGGTGTTTCTTCAAAGTGCATTTCTATGGGATTTTTCACCTGTTTTCTGGTCCAGCAGGTGAATCACATGAGCACAGACCCTGACTGATGGTTTAAGGCTGTGTTTGTGGTTGCTGTAATGTTTACTAAATGACACATGAACATTTACATCGGTCATTTTCCGTTCACTAGTGCTAACCGTCTGCTTTTGGCAGCTTGTTTTGTCTCTGTAAAGCCTCTTAGAAAACACTCGTCACTGTAGTTCTCTCATTGAAATGCAGCGCGGCATCTGTGCACTCGTACGACACGCCCTGTTGTTTATCTGCTCTCTCCGTCTCTCTCCAGACTCCACGTCTGCTTTTCCTGATCAGTGGAGCTCACAGTCCGGCCCCCCGCAGATGACGGACAGCAGCCCGATGGCAGCGTTCACAGGTGACCACCTTCACTGATCTCACATCATAATGAGTGTCAAAAATCACCTGATCTCTGCAATCATTCCAGCCATAATCATAGTTACCAGTGTTTTATTGAAGATGGTCAGTTGAGATGTTTCATAAATACATAAATATAAATGTAATACATTTTATGTTTTAACAGTGTAGAATCTTCAAAATATTTTATAAATATTTTTATTAATAAAAAATAATTGAGTTTTTAAAAATGTATGTATTATTAATACATAAATGCATGCAATTTTATATTTTATATATATATATATATAATATTTTATTATATATTAGTATATATATTTTATTAGCAAATTACTAATCATGATAATTAATAATAATAATAATATATCTAACTACTTTATTACCACTAGTTATTACTTATAATGCTAATTAATAATAATGCCTATTAATAATTTATTAGTAAAATTATACTGTAAATACTACATTCATTTAATTTTTTAAATAAAAAATAAAATAACAAATACATAAAAATACATATAGCAAATAAAAAAATAACATGAAGATATGTAGTTTTTAATATTTTTATAGTTTTATTTTATTAGTGTTTTTTATTTTATTTATAAATAATCATTTTATTTATACTTATTAATTTTATTAGTAAAACGTATATTAATTTATTTTTAAATTTGATTTTGTAATGTTTTTTTTTTTTTTGCATTTTTGTCATGTCATAGTTTTTTTCTTTTTTTATTAATTTTAGTTATTGTAGTATTTTGTATTTTTAATATAGTAAAGTTTTAGCTTTTTCATTATTTGTAATTTTTTTAATTAATTAATTTTTTATTAACATTAATAACAAAACATTCTGATATAAATAGTATATTAATGGTATAAAAATAATTAATAAATAATTGTTTATAAATCATCTTTTTAAATTTTCTGTTTTCACTTTATTTGTAAAGTTTTAGAAATCTTTAAAAAAAAAAGATTCTTTCATTTATATATCGAAGTACTTTTTTCATTTTAATTTTTTTTATTAATTTATTTTTTTATTTTTTTTATTAATTTTAGTTATTCAATGAAAATGAGAAATGTTGTCTTGCCAGCTAGCTGAAATAAAATAAGTTATTTACTTATTTATTTTTTAAATATATTTTTGTAATAAATTTTATACATTTTTTTTTAAAAAAGTGTATGTATAATTGTATTACCAAATTACTAATCATAATGAATAATAATAATAATAATATATCTAACTACCGTATTATTACTTATAATGCTAATTAATAATAATGTGTATTAATAATATATAAGTAATATTATACTGTAAATACTACATTCATTTAACTTTTTTAAAATAAAAAATAAAATAATAAATAAAAAATATTTTAATTTTAAATGATGAAATATTGCAATATATAATAGTTTAAAATATTATAATATATGACAATATATAATGTAAAATACTATAAAAATCTAAAAATACTAAAAAACAAAATCTTTTGACGTTACGTCTTTAGTAATTTAATTTTGGGATGTTTATATATAGCTTTGAAAATCATTTTTCTAATGTGATTTAGCTGCTTTCCAGAGCTCGCTGTTTCAGGCCGGACCGCCGTTAATTATACGCTTTTATTTGGTCAGTGTCATCTTGTTAAATCTTTCTCCGGCCATTAATTAGGTTTACTAAAATTGTATATCCAGCAAAACAACACCTCTAATTACCCCGACCTCATTTAATGCAGATCTCATGTCTTCACGTCCTGTGATTCCTGTTTTGAATGTGATACACATCTCTCAGCTACTAGTAATACTGGTTAGAGATGTTGGGAAACTTGAATAAGTTTATGGCATCATTGTGTGGGAACATCATGTTGAATGTCACAGACAAAAACAGCACCTGGTCGTGTGCTGATAAATAAAGGTTTGATTTGATGTAACCTGGAGCTTTTATTCTGCACTCTAATGGGCCGCATTAGTAGTAATGCTAGTAATGAAAATGAGCGTGAATTCATTAGCGGGGGTAAATGAACAGGCCTGTTCCTCTCTGGAAAGACAATAGCTGATGATCGCACTGGTTTGAAGTGGCTCTTGGGAGGTGATGAGTCACGCTCACATCAGAATGCAGCTCAGATGCGGCGCAGTTCGTGTCTGATGGTGGATTTCACCACCTGTTACAGACTCGCTCGCTTTCTGTCGTACCTCGTGTCATACAAAAACATCTCATCTAATAAAGGTATTTGACAGATACATGCATGTATCATAGATAGAGATGTTACAGATGCATCAGCTGATCCATGTCTGGATTGTGTTTTTTCATTGCAAAAGGTTGCTAAGTGACTATTAAAATTTAATAATATTTAATGAACTCTATGTACTTAATACTGTGGAATCGTCATCTTCATGGTTATATATTTATCATGTATTTATTATTTTTTGTTAATCCCTAATAAATGATTTTTTAAATTTTATTTAATTATTTTAACAAAATAATGTTAATGTTATAAATCTAACCACTATATTATTACTACTAATACATTTTATTTTTATTATTATTTTTTATTGCTATTATTATATTTATTTAATAATAATTTATGAATCATTTATAATTATTTAATGATTATTAATTATTTAGATTTTTTCTGGCAATAATTCTTTAGCATTTTTATAAATAATAAATTTAATGCATTTAATGTGCTTAATACTGGAATCTTCATGCATAATTGTTTCTCTATTTATTTGTTTATTATTACTTATATTTATATATTATATTTATGTTTCATAAATTATTTTTAATAACAAAATAATGTTAATGTTATAAATCTAACTGCTATATTATTACTACTTAATAATTAACACTTAATAATGATAATAATAATTCTTATTATTAGTAATTGTATTATTATTATAATTCTTATTTTATTGCTATTATTTTATTTAATAATTGTTGCTAATAAGTGCTTAATACTGTGGAATCTTCATGTATAATTGTTTCTATATTTATAATTTATATTTCATAAATTATTTTTAATAACAAAATGTTAATGTTATACATCTAACAGAATAATAATAATAATTAGTATTTTTATAAATTTTATTATTGTTGTTTTATTGCTATTATTTTATTTAATAATTTATTAATATTTTTTTAATTATTTAATAATTCATAATAATTTAGATTTTTTTCTGGTAATAATTCATTATCATTTTTATAATTATTAATAAATGTAATACATTGAATATGCTTAATACTGTGGAATCTTCATGTATGATTGTTTTTATATTTATTTATTTGTTTATTATTATTTCTATTTCTATTTTACATTTAGATTATATTTTATGTTTTGAATTTTTTTTTATTGCAGTATCAAAATAATGTTAATATTATAAATTCTACTATTACTGCTACTACTACTGCTACCAGCAGAATTATTTACAGTAATAATAATTAAAAACATTATTTTTTTTAATTATCAAACCTCATTAGATTATTGTGTCTGTAATTTCATGGTTCAAGCGAATGCCTTGAACCACTACAAATACATGGTACAATGAAGTAAATATGTCATGTATTTGACTTCTTTCTGAATTTCTTTGAACCCGTAGGTTTCTCTCAGCCGAGCGTCATGTCAGCTGTGATCACAGGTGCTGCTCCTTTCCAGACAGAAAGACCGTCTGGTGTGGCCGAAGCGCAGGAGCCGCCAGCTGCTCAGGCCACCGAGGCCCCCAAAATACCAGCTGAACCCCTGGCAGCCGCGACGGCACCCAAGAGCCCACAGGACACATCTGCAGGTAGTATCACGATGTTGAGTGTATGTCAATTGCATTACGATCGCAGAATTGATCTTTCTCTAAAGCAGTAATGTTTTATAACATGTAATCGTCTTCAAGCACTGTTCATCCCTTTAATATGTAGTGAATTTCCCTCATGTACTTCCCATGTGTTTTGTATCAGGGATTATGGGATTCCTACAGGAGCCCCTGTGGTGCAGATTTCTAATCTGTCGTTAATTAAAGCTATGGATGTCCACTAGGGGGCACTAGACTGAGTTACATTATCAGTTGTCAAAACTAGTCAAATCCATCCATTCTGGTATCCCAGGGGGCTTTAGGCCTCCACAGCTGTATGGAGTTAGTACAGTGCAGCTGAGACCCAGAGTCATGCCACTGGTTTATATCAAGCTCAAGAACCATATTCTGCCCGGTTTGATGCTCAGGGCTGGTTGTTGATGTGCAAACAGTGTTACGCACCTACCAGATGCAGAGTCACAATAACTCATGCATGAGTCATTTATCAAGTGCCTGATCATTAAATCACCCAGATGGAAATCATAAGCATACTTATAATAGCAAATGTAATATATCGGTCTCAAATATAAATTTACATGTATGAGTTTCTTTATTTTGAAGAATGCTGGTAACCCAAGTTGACAGTAGCCATTGGCTTCCATAGTATTTTTATTCCATACAATGGCTATTGTCAATAGTTTGGTTGCTGACGTTTTTCAAAATATCCTATTTTGTGTTCAACAGAACAAAAAAGAACTCATACAGGTTTGGAACAACTTGAAGGTGAGTAAATGTAGACAGAGCTTTCATTTTTGGGTCACAGATGGAGTGTGTCCCCTAATGCATTGCAGTCTCACAGGTTTATCCCCATCAATCTGAACAGCACATATCCATCTGTGATTTATCTAAGCGTGTCATATCAGGACAGATCATCAGGAACAACACTTCATGTTATAGACTAACAAATATATGTTCTAAGAACGTTTTGCTAATGTTCCCGTTCAGTGATCAAAACGTTATTTTTAAATGATCTCCAGGGTTCGTACAAGGTGCTTAAAGTGCTTGAAGTACTTGAGTTTGACTGTTTGAAATGTAAGGCCTGGAAAACCCTTGAATATATTGAAATATTCCTAAAGAGATTCAATTAATCAATTAAATAAGTGTTTAATTTTTTTTTTTTAATAATCACGTGTCAAATTCAAATTCATGCAATTCAAAAAACTTTTTTTTTTGGTTGCTGATTTCAGTTAATGTCATAACAAGCAAGCTAAGCCAGTAGTAGTACTGACAGCATCGTGTAAACATGGCTGAAAACACAAAAAGAGGGACAGATGAACCGAATCAGTTAAGTGAGTCATTTACGCAGGAACGCTGGATTCAAACTTGTGAATTCAATCATTCATTTTAAGCGATTCACTAGTAAAAAAAAAAAAAGATTAAATTGAAAGAACTTTTTGAAACTCTGAATCAGTTAATCCATTGTGTCGCAAAATGATTCACTGTTTTGAAGTGCTTCAATCGGATAGCGAATCATGAATCATTTGATTCAGATCAGAACTTCAAATCGTGCATCGCGAATCATTTGATTTAGATAGGAACTTAACGTCTTGCAAATCATTTGATTCAGATTGGTACTTTGGAGCGGGGTCGTAAGTCAATTTCACAGTTTAAATGATTCCCATGCATGCTCTGATCCTGAGTCCTGATCTGAAATGATGGTTCGTGAATCAAAATTATTCAGTTTGGGACTTTGGAGCACGAATCGTGAATCATTTGATTCAGATTGGAGCTTCGGAGCGGGTTCACAAATCATTTGCTTCAGATCTAAACGTGAATCATTTGATTTAGACCAGGGGTTCAGGAGTGAGTTCACAAATTTTTCAAAAGCATACACAAACAAATCCCTTAAGAAAATTAACCATGGTTTCGTTATAGTAAAAGTGTAGTAACCATGTTTTTTGTATAACCACAAACTACAAATACCACGGTTAAACTATGGTTAGTGTTGGAAAACCATGGTTAATTTGTGGTTACCATGGTTTAACTATAGTAACCATGTGTTGCCAGTTTAACAATAAACAAAACAAAAAGTTAATACATTTATACCTTAAAGGACACGTTTACAGGTTTGTTTTAGGATTAACAGAACTTTACTTTCCATATAATTATCTAGATCAACTTTGAATAAAGAAAAAGCCAGATTTTTCCTTATGCATGTGAAATTCTTTACTTTTTGCAATTTTGTTTTATTAGTAGATTTGATCTATTTATCATTTGATAAGTGAGATCTCTGATTGAAGTCCTTGAAAATCAACAAAGCAGTGCTTAAAGTCCTTGAAAGTCTTATGATTTCATTTTACAGTATCTGTATGAACCGTGGATCTCTGAACGTTCAAAACATTCATGTTTTAAAAACTTACTTTGGTAATACAAACTTTAACGGAACATTAAATTTTTTTAAACATTATGGGAATGTTACTTTTGAATGTCCTTATAACGTTTTTAAACAAGTTTCAGAAAAAAATGTTCAATGAACGATGTAAAAATAACGTTTTAATATTTCAAGAACATAATTAAAACCAGATTACTCTGAATGAACATTCTGTTAATGTTACTGCAATAACGTTTGTTTATAACTTAGAGAGATCCTTGCCAAAACATTAGCCAAATTTCTGAGAGCATTCCCTGTTCAAGGACAGAGATATGTGGGTCAGTCAGGCTTGCGATTTAGTATGCGAAAAATCGTCCTGCATTACTGTGTGCAAATTCAAACCCCACAAATCATCTGCTCATTACTTCTAATAGAGCGGACTAGACCTTATGCACAAATGAATTATGCTTGACCTCAGTTGCTCAGTCTGATTTGTGCAGACCATCTGCAGAAATGTAAAAGAGGCCATGACTGCAATGACTTTAAATGTCTTTTTTGACTGAAAAATCTTACTTTAGAAGCATCACTTAATAAGATTGTATCTTGAATGTAAATTTTTTCATTTTGACTTTTTTTCCCACTTGAAACAAATAATCTTGTAGTATAATTTAAATATTGTATTGACCAATAAGCATCCATGGATGCAACTATCCATTTCTAAAACTAAAAATAATGCATGCTATTACCATCCTCTGTTACCATCTTGTTCTACTTTCACATATTGGTTAGAATCTCAAAAGATGCTCATAATTGTTTAATCTTTGCAGGTTATAAGGTATATCATATTAACCTATCAGAGAGTGATTAATTAGTGAATGCATGTGTGAGAGAGCAAAAATGGAAGTTAGTGCTGCTCTAATTTCCATTCTTCTTTGCATACGAGGTGTCTTTGCTGACCGCTGGTCCGATGAGGCCGGCATTCCATCCGACCTGCCCTTCACGCCCAGCGTTTCCACCGTAATCAGTCGCCATGCCGGTCCTCTGGTCGAGAGCAGCCCACTTGACACGTCCGACCCTCAGTGGTCCCCGAGAGATAGCGGGCCGGGAGATGCAGAGGAAAGGGAAAGTGAAGGATCTGACCGTAAGAAGGAAAAGAAGAAGAAGAAACGAAGACCCAGAGACGAGGTGTTTGACTTCCATACAGAAATGCAAAGCGAAAGTGCTTCATCCGTCAGCCCCCATCAGCCGTCCCCACGCAAGGAACGGGACCGAGACGGAGGCTGGGAAGACATCGGACGCATCGGCGGCAGAGTTAAGAAGCCAAAAAGCCGCAAGAAGATTCCTGAGGAATGGGCAGTCCATGCCGAGCCATTTATCCCTGCTTCGGCTTGCATGCCGCACGAGTTCTCCGCTGATTTCTTCCGATCACCCACTGAAGTTGACAGCGGTCTTGTGTCGCTTTCTGAGGACTACTCTGAAGAGAGCATCATTCCTCTGTCTCTTACTCAAGACCTTCTGTCCCTCACAGCCTCTTCCCCACCATCCACAACGCATCGTGAACCTGCAATTCCCTCTCCAAAGTCTCCCAGTCAAGCCCCCGCTTTATCACCCCAACACCCCTTGTCCTCTGGATTGCCATCCGGATTCCAAGATATCATCATGGACACAGAAGATTCTCTTGCTTGCAACCTCAGTGACACTCAGCCGTTCACCTCTCCAGGTGGAACCTTTGAGGAAGCCATGTTTGGACAAGATCACACCTACACCGCTTCCATTGGCACCCAAGATTCGCCCATAAAGGAACCCCAGGCGTCCACTCCTGGAAGCACTTGTTTTGTCCCACCGATGGAAGCGCTGATCTCGGCACCGCCGTTTTCTCCATCTGGACCTGCTTGGTCTCTTAATAACCACAGTCAACCCTTTGATCTTGAAGGTGTTGCCTTTGAGACCCCAGTTCCTGCACCTCTGCCTTCGCCAAAGAGCAAAACCCCAAAGGAACCAAAATCCAAACAAGGCAAGAAGTCCAGCTCATCCTCATCAAAGAGTCCAACCTCCCCTGAAGCAAAGCTGCTGTCTCCACAGAATTCCGGTCTGAATCCGGCCGCTCCGCCGTTCTTCCCTAGCTTTGCAGAACCTCGGGAGCTTGTCACAGGACTGGAAGGTTTGTTGTGGACCTTTGGGAAGTGGATCCACGTAATGCATGGCTGAGTGGATTCCAAGCCTGGGCTTGAGTGATTAAACTGCGCACCGCAATAACTAACACGTCACCCCGTCAGCTGGACGCAAGGGTCAGGGTTCGCTCAAAGCTTGGTTTTGCTTGGGTGTTTCTTCCACAATGAATGACCAACTATATAAACAAGCAAGACCCCAACCCCCCCTCCACCCCACTCCCCATTAACCTTGTGATCCAGGGTGTACTTTACTAATACAAACGCTTTGGTTTGCAGTTTGTCGAGGAGACGTGGTTGTTCCCTCACAATGTTGCATCTTTGCTGTTTTGATTGTTTCATATACTAGCACTGGTGGCACCTAACAGTGACAATCTTCTCTCTCTGTTTCCCACCACCTCTTTATTTTTCTCTTCTAGCACTTTTAGAGTGAATATGTACCACCCTTTTCACTTTATAAATGTATAGAAAGTACAGTACAGTTGTAAGTGATACCTTTTTTTTTTCTTTTCTCTTCTATGTTCCCCAACATCATCTGTTTCAACTCGCCAATTAGGTAAGTCAACAGTTCTTTTGTTACTGCTTTCTCTTTATGTGTCATGTATTGTGTAACATCCTTTACTTTTCATTTATAACTTCCTATACTTCACATTTCTTGCTGTAGCAGTCTCATGACTGGATATGCAGTTGAGGTCAAAAGTTTACATACACCTTGCAGAATCTGCAAAATGTTAATTATTTTACCAAAATAAGAGGGACCATACAAAATGCATGTTATTTTTTATGTAATACTGACCTGAATAAGATATTTCACATAAAAGACATTTACTTTAGTCCATAATAGAAAATAATAGTTGAATTTATAAAAATGAAGCTTGGTTCCTAATACTGTGTTGTTATCTGAATGATCCACAGCTGTGTTTTTCTGTTTAGTGATAGTTGTTCATGAGTCCCTTGTTTGTCCTAAACCATTAAACTGCCTGCTTTTCTTAATAAAATGTGTCTTTTGACACTGAGGACAACTGAGGGACTCATATGCAACTATTACAAACGGTTCACGTTTGAACGCTCACTGATGCTCCAGAAGGAAACACAATGCTCTCTACAAGAGCCGGGGGTGAAAACTTTTGAACAGAATAAAGATGTGTACATTTTTCTTAGTTTGCCTAAATATCGTATTTTTATCATTTAGTACTGCCCTTCAGAAGCTGCAGAAGATACTTGTTAAATTTACCCTGACGTTCAAATTCCAAAAGTTTTCACCCCCTGGCTCTTAATGCATCGTGTTTCATTCTGGAGCATCAGTGAGCGTTTGAACCTTCTGTAATAGTTGCATATGAGTCCCTCAGTTGTCCTCAGTGTGAAAAGATGGATCTCATAATCATACAATCATTGTTGGAAATGGTTCAAATACACAAAAATGCTGAAAAAATCCAAAGAATTTGTGAGACCTGAAGGATTTTTCTGAAGAACAGCAGCAGTTTAGCTGTTCAGGACAAACACTCATGAACAACTATCACTAAACAGAAAAACAGCTGTGGATCATTCAGGTAACCACATAGTATTAAGAATCAAGCATATGTAAACTTTAAAATGAGGTAGTTTTCTCTTGTAGACTATATGTAATATCTTTTATGTGAAATATCTTATTCAGGTCAGTACCAAATAAAAATAGCATGCATTTTGTATGACCTTCTCTAATTTTGCAGATTTTGCAAGGTGCATGTAAACTTTTGACCTCAGCTCTATGTGATATTGTTAGCGGATGTCCAACAGTGATTTGCTTCAAAGCAACTAAAGGTCATTATTTGATTGTGAAAGTTGGCAATTTGATGCAAGTGGTTGAGATTGTTGGTGATGCAAGAGTTTAGCTTTATGCAGATTTGTAATGATGTAACTACCAATAAGAGAGCAGATTGTGAAATGCCTGTGATGCAGTTGGCGACCTACAGTGATATAATTGCTGTCAGGGTAATTTGTAATAGAAATAACCTTGTTTGTATCTCAAAATAAAGTGAATTGGTATCTGGTACAGAAAGTCCTTGTAGCTCGACAAACAATTTACTAGCCTTTTTTCAGTAAAGCATATTATAAGTCAAGTGTAAACTAGATTCACAAGTGCCATCTGTAAATATTTATTTTAAAATTGCGGGGTGACTTTGTTTACTTTGTGAATACACATTTTTGGTGCAATTCGAAAGACATAAATCTCAAAGTGTGCTTCACTTTGAAGTGCATGACATTGTGGAAATTGGGTTGCAAATGCTGTTTCATCTTATAACCTTAGCACAATGTAAGCTGCGCAACTGCAGAAAAGCAGTGTAGTATTTGAAAATGGCCGGTTGCTGGTTTTAGATTCTCTGTGTGTAGCGCCTTTATTAGAGAGTGTGTGTGTGTAAGTGTGTGTGTGTGTTTGGGCGCGTCTGACACAGCTGTCTCTTTTAGTTCTCTGTAATTTTCGGCTCTTTCTCCAGTGGGGAGGGACTCTGTCACTGAGGGAGCTACTTATACACTCCAGGAGACAGGACATCAGCGTTCGGTGTCAGACTTCCCAACATGCAAATTAATGACAGTGTACCGTAAAGTGTGTGTGTGTGTGTGTGTGTGTGTGTGTGTTGTACTATGAGCTCATGAACTGAGAATAAGGAAATTGTGAAAGCTCAGTGTCAAATGTCACATTAGAGTGATTTATATTAATTCATGTTGTGTTGCATGCGGTAAATGTTTTAGTAAAAGAGTGACTGTGACGCCATATGCTTCATATTTTTGTGTTCAGTGTATTGTTAATGATTCATTTTAGTTTAGGTTTTAGTTAAGTTTTTATTTTTTTTTTATTTTCTACGTTCTTGTTAGTACTTCAACTTGAACTTTCAGTTACAATGTTTTTCATTTTCATGCACGTTTTTTTTACCATATATTTATATTTTATTTAACTTCAAATAACTTAACAAATAGCAGCGTTTCAAGGACATTTTTAATGTTATTGCCGAAGACTTTTCAAAGTACGATTTCTGAGTGAAGTCCAGCCTTGAGTGCATCTCTGAATGCCGCTGATTGTTTTGGGTCGTGATGTCTTTTGTGTGGTTGTGCACTTGTGAGTCTGCGAGCCTCTGGTGACGGCCAGAGACATTGATTGTGACTTTGAGTAGCATGTGTTGTTATGAATGGAGGAGTGATAACGCACATACAGACGCTCGGAGTGACTCAGCTCTCCTTTTGTACAGACAGACGCTTGTGATGGGAAAAATATACACTTGAGTTTGTTTGTTTCTCTGTGAATCTGATGTTTTGGATGCTAGTTTACATTTCATAGAGATTAATTTGGTTTTCCAAATATTTGAGAATTCATGATTATTAAGTGATGAGATTGTAATTTAATTGTGTCATTTAAACATTTAATTTTTGCATGCTTAAAAAAATTGGCTTCATCTAAATAATGGGATTTAAAATGGGCATTGAATTGCTCATCACAAACAACTGTTGTTCTCAGATAATTCTCAAGTTCATAATTTAGAGGTGGACAGTCAAACTGCATTTAGTGTTTACAGCAACATTTTTCTCCTTTATTGTTCGATTTTCAGTATGCAACTTTAAAAGAGTGGTAAAAGGCAGCAAATGTGGCAAATCATTTAATATTGCATTTGAGTTGTAATGCACTGAAAATATTCTGCATTGTTAAATTTACCTTTAATTGTTTTGTTTGTGTTTGTAATGCAAGGTTTTGTGTAGGGATGCTCATTTTAACCGGTTAACCGTTAACCGACGGAAAGAATTTTGACCGATTAATACAATCAGTTAAATGGTTTAAAAGGTCATTCTTTTTTTTTTTTTTTTTTTTTAATCGATCAAAATACTTTAAAACGTTTGCTGGATGATTAAAATAAAATAAACTTGCATTTTTGAGAGAAAAAAAAAGATAGATCGTCTAGGCCTATAAGTCGCATTTTATTATTACATTCTGAAGCTGACGCGAAATGTTTACAAACACTATAAACATAGGCTAGGCTATTTTAGTTCCCCCTCACTCTATAAAAAATTCTTCAATTTAACAATATTCAGGAAAGAACAAGGATGTAAAATATAAGAAGCTAGGCTATATAAACGACAAGCCAAAATAAATAAATTAAGGCTAAAGTGAAACTGAAACTAATGTCGGGTCTCTCATTCAACACAAATTCAAATGTTTCCGTATTTGAGATGTATTTGAATGCCAAAATATTATTTATTACATAAACCTGGTTTTGTACTTCACTTGCATTCCAGTATCCACATAAAACAAATGGTTTGGCATGATATTACTTCAGTATGTTGATAACGATTAAGCAGTGTGATATTTATCCATATGTTTGGCTGACTGTATTTTATTATGATAATGGAAAGGCTTTTTCCTTCTAACAGTGGAAACGACTCCTTCTAGTCATACAGATAATCGAAACTGTAAACGGTTTGCTTTTGTTTGTGTACATTCACAATAACAACAAATCTTTGTGCTTTTGCAAAATAAAGATCAAAATAGGATGACGCTTTTTAGCCGTTTTTCTTTCATGCAGCACAAAAATCAACCAAAAACTCTGCATACTATAGCCACTTGTTGCGCAGTTTTTTTCTTTTGTTTTGTTTAGTAAAAATATTTATTGTATAGGCCTATTCTTTCATTATATATATATAGCCTAGCTTTATGATGTTTTTCTCCGCTGGCAGAAGCGCTGCAAGTGCGTGATATGATGCGTCCATGCGATTCCTCATGTTTTGTTGTTTGCTGCTTTTTGCACATGTAAAATTAATCACTGGAAAACAAATTTTGGTATTTTTAACGAGTCACAGACACTTATCCTTTCTAAAATAATTAAATTCTATTTTAAAATAATCTTGTCGTTAACGGTTAATAATCGGTTAACGAGCGTAGGCTGTCGGTTAGGAAAAATAACCGAAATGAACATCCCTAGTTTTGTGTTTTTACTTCTTTTTCCATATCTGTGTCATGCATAGTAAAAAGAGTAAAACAGGTCATTAGATTTGAGTGCAAGTGTTAGGTAGCAGATGTGAGGTGTATTTTTAGAAACCAGAGGTTTCGTGAGGTTGTGAGTGTTAGCGCAGGATTTGTCAGGGAGGATCTTACATAAGTAAACCCTGCTGAGATCCTTCACAGGGTGAAGACAGGGAAATGCGGGCGTACAGGGCCACCAGCCTCTTGGCAGCACCCGACCTGATGAAACACCCTCTGAGTCGAGGTTTGACAGCGATGCAACACGAAAGCTCCAGCACACGCCCTGTTTTGTGGTGTTGTGGTGAAGGACAAAGTGTTTTTCAGTACATCACTTTTTTGCATTGTAGCACTAGGTGATCTTTAGATATTGACACTGGCTACTGACTTGTATTTGGTTGATTGTTGCAGACCTGAACCAGCAGCTGAAATTGAATTAATTGATGTATGCTACCATGAATGAAACATGCTACCAAAATGCTAATCATGATAAAAAACATGCTAGTAACTTGCTGATCATATTAGAAACATGCTAGTGATATGCTAAAACATGTTAACATATTAGTGACCTGCAAATCATGTTAAAAACATGCTATAAACATGTTAACTACAGGCTAATCAGGCTATAAACATACTAACAACATGTTAGTGACATGCTAATCATGTTAAAAACATGGTAATCATACTAGAAACATGCTACCAAAGTGCTAATCATGATAAAAACATGCTAGCAACTTGCTAGTAACTTGCTGATCATGTTAGAAACATGCTAGTGATATGCTAATAATGTTAAAAATGTTAACAACATGCTACTCATGTTAGAAACAAGATAACAAAATGATAATCATTCTAAAATCATGCTGGTACCTTGCTTGAAACGTAGTAATAATCACGTTAGAAACATGCTAAAACATGCTAACAACAATAGCAACCTGCTAATCATGTTAAAACATGTTATAAACGTGCTAACTACAGGCTAATCAGGCTATAAACATGTTAACAACATGCTAATCATGCAGGCAACATGCTCGTAACATGCTAATCATGTTTGAAACATGCTACTGACATGCTAATCATGTTAAAAACATGCTAGCAATATGTTAATCATTCTAGAAACGTGCTAGAAGCATGTTAATAATTCTAACAACATGCTAGCAACATTCTATTCATGATAATAATGCATTAGTAACATGCTAGTCAAATATGTTAACAACATGCTAGAAACATGCTGATAGTGCTAACAACATGCTAGAAACATGCTAATCATGTTAGAAACATGCTAGTAACATGTCAATCATGCTAGTAACATGCTAAAAACATTCTATCTATCTGACAGACTGTATTGCCTTCAAAACATTTAAGCTTTAAGCTTAATCAAATTTGAATTTGTGATCAAATCTGAATTTTCAGCATCATTACTCCAGTCTTAAGTGTCACATGAGCCTTCAGAAATCATTCTAATATGCTGATTTGCTGCTCAGCAAACATTTCTGATTATTAACAACATTGAAAACAGTTGTGCTGCCCAATATTTTTGTGGAAACCATGACACGTTTTATTTTTTTAGGATTCACAGATGAATAGAAAGTTCAAAAGAGCAGCATTTGTTTTGTAAATGTCTTTACTGTCACTTTTCATCAGTTTACTGTGTCCTTGCTGAATAAATGCTCTTACATTCTTGACATTACATTCTTGATTATTTTACCGCTACGAAATGAACATTTACCCGGTTGTTGTTCTGCGTTAGTTCGTCACTGAATTCAGAGTCGGCCGGTCAAAGGTTGTGATAATCAGAGCGTTTGAGACCAGCAGAATGATGGAGCCGTAAAGGTCAACGCATCGACTGTTGTAAACACAGACTGCCTCCAGGGAGGGCGTGGAGCCTGTCTCATCGCCAAGGCGACTGATAAGCAGCTGATGTTTCCATGGTAACAAGGACAGATGCTGAGAAAGTGGCCATGAGTGCGGCTGCCATGTGACTTAGTCAATCAGAGTCTTTTTGTAATAAAACGTTGTAGTGCTCTCAACATTACTGGTAATATTCTTCCAAGTTTTCTCAAATGTATCTTAATTATGCAGATATGTAAATTTGGCAGCTCGGGGACGGTTTCTGCAACAGTTGCTGTAGCTTCGGTAGGCGGTAGAGAATAGCGAACAGGCTGCGATCAACAGAATAATTACCGTCTGCTCATCGATGCAGGAAACGCACTGCGTTCAGCCTGAAGTCTTACTTTACAAAAACAAAAATCTATTATGATTTAATCACAAAAAACCATATTCCCAGCTCACATTAAACGTCTCAGCACAAGAACACAGAATCAGTTCAATAACATGCTATTATACTGCCTGTCTTTCATTTTTTGGCTGTTTCTGTTAAAATTTCTTCTAAACACGTTTTGGGTTAATATAAGACTGAATGCAAAGTTGACGATCTGCTTTTAAAGCTTTAATCTAGTGCATTTTTAGCATCTATATTATGTAAAATGATCTGTTTTTCATTCGATTGAACTATTTTTTAAGTTTTTATTTCTCTCTATTTGTTGCAGTGCATTGTGGGATTGTGTATATCTAAATTCGATTATTATTTTGTTCAGCAAGGATGGATTAAATTAATCAAAAGTGACAGTAAAGACATTTACAGTGTTCCAAAAGATTTCTGTTTTAAATAAATGCTCTTCTTTTGAACTTTCTATTTGTCTGTGAATCCTAAAAAATAAAATGTATCACAGTTTCCATGAAAATATTAGTAATAATCAGAAATCAGAATCATTAGAGTGACTTCTGAAAGGTCATGTGATACTGAAGACTGGAGTAATGATGCTGAAAATCCAGTTTTGATCACAGAAATAAATTACATTTTAACAGATGTTCACATAGAAAGCAGATATTTTGGCTTGCAAAAATATTTCACATTTTTTCTGTTTTTACTGTATTTTTACATCAAATTAAGCCCAAATTATTGAACACTAGTGTTCCTCCTCTTTGGAGAAGTAATGTGCATTGAAATGATTTTTAGGTAGGCAGCACACTACATTTTGATAAACGATCATAGCGTTTGATGTGCTCTCAGTAGTATGAATGACTGGACGCTTTCTGAATTTTTTGTTCAGAATATAAATAGCAGCATTGAACGATTCGCCAGCACAGGTTGAGAGATGCTTTGGTTGATGCTGAAAAATGTTGTGTAAAAGACTGCAATTGAATTGATCTGTCTCCTCTTCAGACAAACTATTGAACATCACCCGTGGGTTATTTTTACCCAGAGAGCATTCAGCACACGGTGTGAAGTTTACTTCATCGTGGCTGGCAGTGACGGAGAAAGAGCAGCTCTCCTGGATGTGTGTTTGCTTGACTGGATTAGTAGATCGTAAAGCCTGTGGCAGAGGCTGCGTGCGGCTGTAAGTCTCAGAGCTGGTGACAGAACTCATCGAACTGAACCGAAAGAGCCTATTTATGTCTCAGATTCAAAGAATGGTGCGTTTGGCACAGCGGTAGTAGATTAGGTAGCTGTTAAAGTGGCTTAGTGCTTACGGCTTAGTGATGGAATTTACTGGGGAGGAATTGACAGCTGGAAAAAACTGGTTTTGGGCTGGTTTTATTATTATTTTTAAATAATAGTTATTATTGCTAAATAAATAAAAGAACAAAATTTAAAAATAACAATAATAATTACAGTTCCTTTTTTTAGTTACATTAAAAAAACTAAAATAAAGTAAATAAACTATAATTTAATAACATTTATATAGACCTATTTAAAAAAAAAAAAAAAAAAAACAATAGAAATGACAAAAACACAAACAAAAATTACAACAATTTAAAATGAAAAAAAAATCTAATTCAAAATATTATCAGTAAATATAATAGTATATCAGTTATTCTGTAACCATTTTTATTTTCAGTTTAAGTTGAAGTACTAAAATAACTAATGCTATAAACTAAAAGCAAAAACTGAAAATAATTAAAATCTATGTAGATGACTAATAAAAAAGACAAAAAGCAACAAAAATACTAAATCTTTAAATAAAATTTAACTGGAAACATAAAATGTAAAAATAAAATTTAATTACAAAAATATTCCAGTATGTCATTGATTCTAGAAACATTTTACATTTTTGTTTTAAGTTATAAAAAATAACATAAACTATATAAATTTAAACTAAAACTTAATAAATAAATAAATAATAACATAGATGTATTGACTCATAAATTACAACAAACACATAACAAACATGAACTTAAATTGAAATGAAAAAGAAAACAGAAAATGTAAAAAATAAAATCTAATTAGGAATATTAGCAAAAAATATCAGAGTATATCTATGATTCTAAAATCAACGTTTCTCATTTTCAATTATTTTAAGTATTAAAATAACTAAAACTAAAAACTAATACACAGCTATGTAAACATTAAAAAAAAAATCTCATTCAAAATATATTAAATTGAAGTACTTAAGTAACTGAAACTAAACACTTAAAAACAGACATTTATAAAACTAAAATACAAATGACAAAAATGCTGAAACTTGAGATGAAGTGACAATAAATATGTATATACTCTAATAGTACTCCAATAGTACATCAGTGATGGTATAATAACACCGGTCGTCTGACTTTTCCCATAATTCCCATAATCCCACTCAACATTGCTCGACCTTACTCACTCGTGCTGTATTTTTGGACACCGGCGTTCTTCAGAGCCGCTCGCGTTGACAAGGCTCCTGTTGCCGTGGCAACGGGAGGCAGTTGCTTGGGAGACCTAAGGAAGCAGGGCTACCAAGGAAACAATGTTGGCTCTTAGGAGGAGGGGTGATGCGCTAAAAATAGCATCCGGGTAGACGCTTGTTGGCTTTATGTTCTCGCAGCTTCCCGACTTCATCTTATTTCGACCACCTGTGTGTTTCTCCTGTGACATTGATAAATGTCTTTAGCCGCTGCACTAAACCTCCACCTGAGAGGAACGCAGAGATTGTGATTCGTCTCCTGCTCTTTTTATATCTCTGCCTTTGCTGCTGCTTTGGGATCTTATTGCTAAAATCACTTACTAGGAGAAAATCTTGTAGTGTAATTAAAGTCTGCATGCTTCAGCAAACTCAGCGGCTGCGTTTATTTGCGATTCAGATGTCCGTTTGAATCTGTGTTTGGCCTTTTTTCATCAGTATGTAAGTCGCTTCGAGCCTTATGCTACAGAACCCAACATGTAGGTCAGCCATACTGTACATATATGTAGGTCAGGCTGTATGTTGGCGCTGGACGCTGATGACCCTCATTGCTATTCGATGGCTTTGTTCAAACAGGCAACACTTTTTTTTTTTTTTTATTCTTTATTTATTTGTCTCAGATCTGTTTATCTTTTTATATTTATGCCTTTTTCCTATGCCATTTTGTTTTTGTTCAGACAAAAAAAACAATCTGAACAGATTTAATTTGTATTAAATAAATTTGGTTGTTCATTAAATAAATATCATTCATTTATTTATTTATTTATTTATTTATTTATTACATTCCAAAACTATTTTTATTAAATAAATAAATAAATAAATCCAATTGGTTTGTTCATTAAATAAATATCATTTATCTATTTATTTGTTTAATACAGTAAAATATGTTTAGATTTTATTTTTGTTCAGGCAACAATCTAAACAGATTTGATTGATTTTAGATGGAATAAATATATAAATACAGTTGGTTTGTTCATTGAATAAATATCAAATAAATTTCATTTTGTAATATTTATTTATTTATTTATTTATTACATTCAAAACTGTATTTTAGATTTTATTTTTGTTCTGTCAAAATTTGTTCATTTTTTGTTGTTGTTTTTGTTTGCCTTTGCCGTTTGTTTTTTTTTGGTTTTGTTTTTTTGGAACAAACACTGAAATCAAATTTTAATTTTTATGTTCAAAAAGTCACTGAAGTTCAAGACACATTTATATGTGTTTTTATTTTATTTATGTTATTTAATTCACATTTTTTAATATTTAGTTTTATATTTTATTTGTCTTTATTTTTGAATTTTTTAAATTATTATTATTAGTTTGTATTTTTATTATTAATCAGCATGTATACTGTTAAATATACAGTAGAGTTGCGAAAATTACTTTACTTGTATTATTTACTTTTGTTTTATATACATTGTGCATGTTATTGCAAATGTAAAAAAAGATAATAAATTAAAAATAAAATAAAATGAAAAACTAATAAAAAAAAAAATCCAAACAAAATTACTTTTCCTTTTTCCTGCCTATGTCATTCAGGTTGCATATATATATATATATATATATATATACATATATATAATGTATATATAGTGTATATTGTGAGTTCAATACCAGACAGGCGTCGTCTTTCACTTGTGTTTATGTAACGGGGCCGGTGGGGCTCAGGCTGGGGTCAGATGAGATCATCCCTACCGTGTCTCTGTCCCTGATGGCCTGGACACCACTCGTGTGGGGACATGGGATTGATTTGACGCGTTCAGTGGACGGGCACTCAGTGAGCCTCACGGACACACAGACGTGAAGCACGGCTGAACTGTGTTAGTGAGATAAATACATGACGAAAATAGTTTGTTCGAGTAAATCTAAGAATTCTTCCAACATTTTAGCAGCATTTACTACAGCTAGCATAGCATTGCAACAAATTTTGGTCGGTGAAAGCACCACTCTGATTAGATTAAGAAATGGAAATGGGATAAGGATGGGAAGTTGAGGAAGCGAGCTCATTTGTTTCGTGAAGAATAGAATAGTTTTTTCTGTTTTGAATGTGATTTGAAGACACCCTTCATCCTAAATCATCATCTGATAATTATCATCTTCAGCGCTTGCGTAAGGAGGTTCATTCGCGGGTCACGATCTTGTGGCTGGTGGGATATATGTTCTACTGAAAAAACAGTTGCTGATGGAGGAAATTAGGCTCAGAAATGATGGCGCTTATGCAACGGCAGTGACCATTTTGATGCTGATGGACACTTTGTCGTCTTGCATTAAGATGTGCTGACAAAGCGTCTCAGTGTAGTTGGTGTTTTTTGTTTGATTTAGACAAGCATGAAATAGTTATGATGAAACTTACCAAGTAGTTCACACATTTCATCTTTCGTCTTTATATGCTCATAGCATGGGTGAAGTTTGCATCTCTTATTCACTATTTTAAAGGAATGTTCTGGATTCAGTGTCATTTCACTTCTAGCAACAACATCTGTGATGTTTTGATTCCAGAACATTCCTTTAAGCAATTGCTTATTTTATTTTATTTATTTTTTAAAAATCATATTTTTAATTATTATTTAGCATTGGTAGTGGTAGTATTAATATTAATGTGAGTTATTTATACATTAAATAATATTATTTTTTATTTTTTGTAATAATTTCATAATTGTAACTATGTTGTAATTATTATTATTATTATTATTATTATTATTATGTTGATACTACTACCACTAATACTAATATAAAAATAATTTCTGCATTTAATAGAATAAAAAACATTTATTTTAGTGGAATATTGTTCATAAGTTTAACATTATGAATATTAAAAACAATAATAATATAAATAATACTTATTATTATTATTGTTAATAATAGTACTACTAATACTAATCATATAAAAATTATTTATACATTTAATAGAATAAATATGCTTTCATTTTATTATAATTGTTTAGAATTTTAACATTATGAATAATAATAAAAATAATACTAATCATTATTATTATTATTATTATTATTAGTAATAGTAATACTGATAATAATATTAACAACAACATTTCCATTTTGACCTGAGACAAGAGTTTAAAACTGTTTTGTGGTCACCTGGCATTGTTCAGTTTTATTAAAATAAAATAAAAACAAAATCTGTAACAATAGGGCATAATGTATTGTATAATTTAGAAGGATTTTTCCGTAATAATTTACAGGTGTTTTACCTGTATTATAAATTTTGCATTGCATTGCATTGCATTGTGTTTCAGTTTTAATTGAATTATGCAAATATGTTGTGCACATGTTGCTGTGGCAGGAAATGCAACAATAAAGACAATAACATTTATTCAGAATAAAACATCAGAAAAGCCCCATCTAACTGTCTACATTCAAAACGGTGAACAGATGAAGATAAAACCGTATGTAAGAGATAAAAAAAAAAAACAAAACATATACTCATTGTCTAGGAATATCATCCATATGCAAACCTCTGCCTCCAATAAGCTAATACTGACACAGACTGCATGTCTGGAAATTTCCAGACTGATTATGTTACCCAAAAAGACCTCCATAAAAATACATGATAGATGTGCACGCACTCTAAAATCGTGTGTGCAAATGAATGCTCGTTAAGCCCTTCCTCATTATTTGCTCGCATGTAGCCTCAGGGATGAGAGTAGTGTGCCACTATCTGAGAGAGGGAGGAAGAAAAGATGGATGCAGAGAGGACAACGTGGAGAAAACGAGAGAGGCAGAAAGGAAGGAGGGAGCTGATTTTGGGGCAGCGAATGAGCAGCCACATTACAAAGCATGTGATTCCTGCCATGGCAAAAGGCTGGCTTGATGGAGTGAGAGAGAAAGAGAGAGAGAGAGAGACGCTTCCAGCCAGATCTCAGTGCCGCTTAGTCTGCCGTCGCGTGCAGAAGCAGCACAAGAGGTTACGCTGTGAGGTTACGAGACAGACAGCCATTCACATTTTAGCACACGAAAAGGACTAAGACACAAAGACACCCAAACTAGGTGCAGAGACAGGGGAACAGAAGCATGTCCTCTCTCTCAAACCAACAACCGGCATCTCCGTTCTCAGAATATAGTGAGCTATGTAAAGTCCCGTCCATGTCCACATCCGCCACCCCTCCGGGGTGGGACTGGCAGCACGGAGACCTTGGGGCACCACCGAGTTTTGGAAGTGGACTTCGGGCAACGGGAATGACGGACGAGGACAAGCTATGCTTCTACGAGTCCCCTTCTGAGCTCAACGTCCCCGGGCGAGGAGCCGTTCCGACAAGCATGTCGTTCGGCAGCACCGGGGACAGTCCCGAGAGCCTTTCGTCCTCGTCACCATCAGCTGCGTCTCCTGGAAAATTTGCGACTTGCACAGTGGACAACAACGGAATGATGCTTCTGGAATCACCCGCGGGCGAACCCTTGAAACCGGCTTCGTTCTCCGGATTGCTTCCGGAACAGAGTCCCGGCACGCCGTCGCCCCTTACGCCTCCAAACTACTGCGTCATTGGAGTAGTCAACGACAGCTACCTGGAGGGCAAAGATGAGCGGCCGAAGGCTGAAGGGTCGTCGCATGAAAGCGAGGAAGAGGGAGACCTCGAGCCTTGCTTCATGGGACGAGCCGAGCAACAGAGGAAGGCGATGAGGCGAGCCATGTCCGAGTGTTCGCACCTCTCCGTACCCGCCAGTCTCGAGCTCCCGGACAAGTACCCCGGCGGAGACGTCCTTGACAAGTTGCCTTCGCCCATCGGAGGACCTCGTCGCCAGCACGCAGGAGCTATGAAACGCTCTCTAACCGTAGCCGACGATCAACCTCCGACCCCGCCGCCAACCCTGTCGGCTGGAGCCACTCGCAGTGACCTGCGGAACGATATCGAACTACATTTACCCCCTTTTCCCACACGCAAAGACCAAAGCAGCTTTCCGCTCTCGCCAGTTGAGGACCTGTTGGAGGGACCGTTCATTGACAAGGATCAAGGAGTCGTTCTACCCGTGCCGGTGACAACACGTGCCCTTAATGGGACTTGCAACAACACTGGAGACAAAATCGAAACGATTGCAGAGGCTTTTGAGGGTAGGTGATGGCGAAGCGAGTCGGTTTTGAGGTGTAGGACATAGAGGGACTCTTTATTGGTGCAATCTGAGGTGAGCAATGTGATTGAGAGAAGCGTGGCATAGTTGTGATCTTTTATTGCCATCCATGTTTCCATGAAGAACTATTAACATGCATGGAAAAAATGGTTGTTTTGGAATGGATTTGAACCTTTTCTAGTATAAAGAACCTTTTATGCATTGATGTTAAAGATTATATGAGATTTCCAATAAGTAACCTTTATTTTTAAGTGTATATGTGCATAAAATGGGCTTTATTAAGTCAATATGATAAAGCATTGAGAGAAGCATGGCATAACCGTTCTTAGAAACGAAGAAATTAGGGTTTGGAAAGCATGTGCCAATGCATTTCATTCTTTAAAAAAAACTGCTTTTTGCAGTGATGCCATTGAAGTACCAATTTGGGTTCTTTATTGGCATCTCTTGCACCTTTAACATCCTGAACACTAATAAAAAATGGATATTTTGGAATAAAATGTAACCATTTTCCAGTATGAACAACCTGTTGTGCATTTATGTTAAAGGTACTTCATGAAACCATGGATGCCAATAAGGAACCTTTATTTTTAAGAGTGCATATAATTGGGTTTACTGAGTCTTTATGATGAGACAATGAGAGAAGCATGGCATAACCGTTCTTAGAAACGAAGAAATTGAGGTTTGGAAAGCATGTGCCAATACATTTCATTCTTGAAAATAAAGGCTCCAAAAGGGGGGTTTTGCAATGGTGCCATTGAAGAATCATTTTGGGTTCTTTATTGACATCTGTTGCATCTTTAACACTAATAAAAAATGGTTATTTTGGAATAAAACGTAACCATTTTTCAGTATGAAGAGCCTGATGTACATTGATGTTATAGGTTCTTCATGGAATGCAAATGAGGAACCTTTCTTTTAAAGAGTGCATATAATTGCATTTGGGTTAATATGATGAGACATGAGTCTCATCGACTGGGACTGCGTCTTTCCGACGGGTAGCGGTGTCATACGTAGGTGATTCATGTACGTAGTGTCTCTATTCACTGTGTACGACACTATCACGCCACTGTCGAACGCATGCTCATTACCCGCTCCAGACGAGCAGCGGACAGCGTAAGTAATTTCTGTCCCGATTTCCTAGAGTAAAGCCTGCCCCTCAGCAAATCGAGGTCAGAAACTCTCCTCAACGTGCACCGCATTGTTAATGATGAGTAGAGTTACAGAAATGTCCTGCTGCACCCTGTAACGGTTAATGCTTATGAGTTTTGTTTTTGATTTAAATAGAAATTCACAGAAGGGGTGTGTACATAGTCTGGTTTAATCCTTCAGATGTCTTCTGGCTGGTTGACAGAGTGAAAATGCATTGTGGTGAATGTCTGAATGAAACATTTCCTGCCTCAAGGGGAAGCAAACAAAAGATAAAATCGCTGGTGAAATATCTTTGATAAATGATAAAGCAGGTGCAGATCATTTCAAGTGTGGATTAGTTCTAATGATGGTGAGTCATGGATGGATGCTTGTTGCATACTAGATTTCTGTTTGAGTTGTAATTAATGCAGGATGTTTGTGATTTCTTGTATTGATTTGGAGTCTGGATAGTTTTTAGTAAAATGGGAGTGTTTGGAGGTGGGCGTTACCAAAGGTCATGTGATCTGCATGCATTGCAAATAACATTGAATACACAAGACTTGCTTTTATAATTTGAACATTTAACTGCCATGATCTGCCAATTGTTATGCTGTCCTGGACGTTGGCAAAAAATGGTCTGAATTCATAATAAATGTGATCAAGAGGAATTTTGCATCAGTTATGCTACTCAAAAACATCAAAGTAAATTAGAAGCATTGTGAGAAATACAGTATCAACAATCCCAGACGTTCCTATGCAGACAGGAGCAAACTGGAGGTAATTTGCTTTGCAGAGCTTGTGTAAAAAGTGAAAACTAGTCCCGTCAGGCTAGTATCTGTCTGTTTTTGTAGGCGTCTTCACATTCTTAGAATGATTTTCTTCATTTTTAGCAGGTGTTTTTTGTTCTGCTCTCAGGCTTTACTGCATTACTTGCTGACATGAACACAGCAGTTTCTCATCTGCTTTGATGTGTTGCTTTGAAACCGCTTTCTTTGTTATTATAAATGCACCTGAGCCATGTGGAAATTGATCAGCTTACTGCAAGAGTTCAATGCATAGATATTTCTTTCAAATAGCTGAAATCCACGCTCCGCTTTGCACCGTTCTGTGGTGACAGATTCATTTTAATACAAGATGCAGTATTTCGGCACGCTGGGAAGCATCTTACATGTGCAAAAGAAAAATGCTGCTGGAATATCAATGATGTCTGATTGTATTTAGTTATTTATTTATTTCATGCTCACTAGGATTTAATCTCCAGTGCACAATACATTTTTGAAATAAATATGCAAATAGGCACCTTTTAAAAACTTGAATCTTATTGATTTCTCCTAAAAAAAAAAAAAAAAAAAAATAAAATAAAATAAATAAATAAATAAATATTTTTATCATAACCAGATTTCTGTGCAGGGTTTATGAGGTCCTATGCATCAACTAATATTAATTAACATTGAGCAATATGTTACATTATTTATTTATCCTTATTAATGCTAGTTTAAAAAAAATCGTATCATATCTAAATCATCAGATGCATCATTTGATTTTAAAAATGCATTAGTAAATATGCGACCTTGGACCACAAAACCAATCATAAGGGTATTTTTTTTTTAAATTGAGATGCAAAAAAATCAAAATGTTGAGAAAAGCACCTTTAAAGTTGTCTAAATGAAGTTCTTAGCAATGCATATGTTTTTATATATTTACGGTAGAAAATTTACAAAATATCTTTGTGGAACATGAAGATAAATCCTAATGATTTTTGGCATAAAAGAGAAATCGATAATTTTGACCCATACTATGTATTTTTGGCTATTGATACAAATATACCCATGCTACTTGGTTTTGTGGTCCAGGGTCGCATATTAAAGTTGACTAAGATTATTAAATGCTTTCAAGCTTTTTTCATCAGTTCATGTAAACTTTTGTAGTCAGCTAATTAAATTAACAGATGCAACCTTATTTTAAAGTGTTACCTGTTTACCTTTTGCTGTTAAATTTGGCAGCACATGTCGGATGTCATCACACTTCATGTCATAATTGCAGTGTGATTAGAAAACAGTCTTTTCATTATCAAACAGGCTGATATAATTACACGAGTGAATGAGCATCACATTAATGTTCTCTAGTAGATTAAAGCATCTAATAACTAAGGTAAATGTCTTTGCAGAGCACAAATCAAAGTTTTGGTTTTCTGAAACTGCAATTGTTCGTCTGCAACTTCAGCGTTTGTCCTTCAACTCAAGGACACGAGGCTTCTCAAAGAGACGAACAGCCTTTTTAATGGATCTGCCATTGAATGAAGTGACCAGAGAGCCGCCTTTAAGATATATTACGCATGGACGCCTTCTCTCTCATTTATCACACGGCTCTCTGGAATACTTGAATCTGATTGGTGGAATTATACCAGATTGTTGTCCCAGTAAAGTGATTTTCCACATAGCTGCTGTATCTGAATGTGAAACAGTCATGATTTGCTCACATTCATCTGATTTTGACTGTTCAACATGTTTCTTTCCACCAGGAAACTCTGAGAAAAACAAGCCGGAGGCGAACAAAATGGACGCTGTCCAGAAGTTTGACGACTTTAATGTTGTCAGCAAGAAGGACAAAGATCAAAAGATGGAAACGGTGGAGGAAAAAGACAAAACTGGCCACACAGACAAACAGACAACCAAAGGAGAAAACACAGAAGCCCTGGACAAAAACAAAGACGTGGATGTGGGTAAACCAGAGAAGACGGACAAGGATGAAGTAGTTCACAAAGTAGAAACGCCAGTGAAAGTTGAGAAGATTGAACAGGTAGAAAAAACAAATAAAGATGAGACTGAAAAGGCTGATAAGGTTGAGAAGACCGCAGACAAAAAGGAGACGTCTGAGAAGATCGCAGACAAAAAAGAGACGACTGAGAAGATCGCAGACAAAAAAGAAACGACTGAGAAGATCGCAGACAAAAAAGAGACGACAGAAAAGATTGATTCCACTCTAGAGGTGGAGAAAGAGAAGGTGGAACCGGTGGCAAAGGTTGAGGTGAAGACGGAAGAAGTGAAGATCGAGGAGAAGGAGGAAGTGAAAGTCGAGGAGAACAAGGTGGAAGTAAAAGTGGAGGAGAACAAATTAGATCAGAAAGTAGAGAAAGATAAAGAAGAACAAGTAAAGGAAGTGGAAAAGGAGAACAAAGCAGAACAGAAGACAGAACAGAAGACAGAACAAGACAAAACGGAAAAGGTCAAAGTAGAAGAGAAAACCGAAAAGACTGAGCCAGCTGACAAGAAACCTGCCAAAGCTGAGAAGGACGAGAAAGCCAAAAAAACAGCTGCTAAAACCTCGGCGGCCAAGCCTGCGGTAACCAACGGTGCACCTGGAAAAGACTTGACTAGTCCTGAGAAGAAGACCAAGGTTTGTGAAAACTTTGTTGTCTCTTCATCCTCCATTAAGCTACATGCTTTTGCTTCTGCTAATGCTAATTTGAGTTTTATTCTTTTCTCAAAGCATATTAATGCCAAAACCAAACCAAAATTCATTTAGCAGTTATGTAGGGTTGGGAATCGAAAATTCCAATTCGAAAAAGCAGTGTTTTTTTTTTTTAATATTATTTATGTACTAGCTTTTATTACTGTTTTGTATTAGCTTTATATTATTATTATTTTATTTTTTTATTTTTTTTATTTTAGTTTCAGTTTCAGTCATTTTGATGTTTATTTATTTATTTTATTATTTGTGATTTTTTTTTTTTGTATTATTATTTACTACTAGTTTTAATTTATTTGTTTATTTATTTTTATTTAAGTTTTAGTTCAGTTTTAGTTTTTATTTATTAATTTCTGTAGGGTTGGGGATTGAAAAACAAAAATAGCTTTTATTACTATTTTGTATTAGCTTTTATATTATTATTTTAATTTTAGTTTCATTTTTAGTCATTTTGATGTGTGTTTGTTTGTTTGTTTGTTTTATTATTAATTGTTTTAGTATTATTATTTGCTACTAGTTTTAATTTATTCTTTTTTTTTATTTAAGTTTGAGTTCAGTTTTAGTTTTTATTTATTCCCAGTAAATAAATTTTGTAGGGTTGGGGATTGAGAAACAAAAATAGAATTTTTTATTTTATTTTATTTTATTTTTAGTTTCAATTTTAGTCATTTTGATGTGTTTTTTTTTTTAATATATATATTTATTTATTTTAATTATTTTTTTAATTATTATTTACTATTAGTTTTAATTTATTCCTTTTAAATTTAAGTTTTAGTTTAGTTTTAGTTTTTATTTATTTTCAGTTACTAGTTTTTGTTGAGGGTTGTTGATTGAGAAACAAAAATAGCTTTTATTACTATTTTGTATTAGCTTTTATATTATTATTTTATTTTAATTTAATTTCGTTTTTAGTCTTTTTTTTTTTGTTTATTTTTTTTATTTATTTATTATTTACTACTTGTTTTAATTTATTCTTTTTAATTTAAGTTTTATTTATTTATTTTATTTTTTTTTTTTTTTTTTGAAGTTTTAGTTCAGTTTTAGTTTTTATTTATTTCCAGTTAGTCATTTTTGTAAGGTTGAGGATTGAGAATCAAAAATAAAGCACTTCTATTTTAGCAATATTTGTGTACTATTATAGTTTTAGTAATATTATGTATTGGCTTTTATTTTTGTGTTTTCACTGTTCACTGTTTGGTAATTTTATTTATTTATTTATTTATTTTCATTTTAGTACAGATTTAGTTTTTTTTGTTATTTTCAGATCATTTTAATGCTTATGTGTTTGTTTGCGTGTTTGATTAATTAACCAAAAAAACGAACAAACCTATTTACTTTGTTCTAATCTTTTTTAGTTTTCATTCAGGTCCTATAGTGCCACAGAAATGTCTATATCCTTCCTATGGTTAACTTTAAGGAACTGAAATCAGAATTCTCATGCTTCCCATCCCTACATGACCATCCAGTTAAATAGAGTAAACTTAATGTTTACTCTAGATATAATGACAAAAAAAAACTGGATTTGATCTTGTGCTTATATCAGCCTGCTCTGCTCACGTCACTGCCGTTATCATTTGTCCTTATTCTTTTTTTGTTCATCATTTGCCATCCATCCATTGGGTTTGCCGTTCATCCGTTCAGCCTGTTGCCGGCGCAACCAAACCTAGCTCTGCCAAGCCCCGGCCGAGCTCCACCTCCACCGCTACAGCCGCGCCCAAGCGCCCCACCCCTACCTCAGCCGCCAGCACGCCCACCCCCCTCACCAAAAAAGCCCCGGTGCCCAAAGCGGCCGCCCCGGCCGCTGGCACCAAACGGCCAGCTACGGCATCCACACGACCTTCCACTGCAACAAGCAGCGTGGCTGCGTCCAGCACGGTGACCAGAGAGGTCAAGCCCAAGGTGAGTCTCCATCCGTCTGCCGAAGACGACGTCTAAACCCTCTTCCAAAGGTCGAGCGGCTCAATCCGGCTCTCATCTCTGCATGGAGGTTCTGTTTATGTGTGCCGTCCATGCTTGACCACATCAACTTGTGTTTTGCAGTTTTACTGTTGTTTAAACTACTCCACGGTGCTGAAAGATTAGGGTCGGTTATCAAAAGAGGTCAGCGAGGATGCATTTATTTGAGTAAAAATTTTTACTTTTAAATTTAAATTTTTATTGCATTTTAAAATATCTGTTTTCTATGTGAATATCTGTTAAAATGTAATTTATTTCTGTGATGCAAAGCTGAATTTTCAGCTTCATTACTTCAGTCTTCAGTGTCACATGATCCTTCAGAAATCATTCTAATATCCTGATTTGCTGCGCAAGAAACATTTCTGATTATTATTAGTGTTGAAAACACTGCACTTGTTGTGCAGCCCTGATGCTTTTTATTTTTTAGGTTTTACAGATGAATAGAAAGTTCACAAGAATAGTGTTTTTGTGAAATAGAAACATTTTGTAACATTATAAATGTCAAAACTGTAACTTTTGATCAATTTAATGCATTAATGCATCCTTGCTAAATGTATTAATTTTTTTTAAGTGCATATATATATATATATATATATATATATGCACTTTTAAAAAATAAAAGTTTTTCTAGGAAGCTAAAGCTAGAACTTGCTCACTGCAGTATTCATTATATTTTTTTTCCCAGTCATAAAGCTCTTGGAAGAGCTATTAAAAAACCTAATATAGTTTATGATGTCTGTAGATGATATTTTCAGATCTGATACACTCAACCTTTGCTCTTGTTAAATCGCTTTAATTATGAGCAATGTTCAGTTCAAGTCTTCCCTCTAGTGGTCATCTGTTTAACTACACTGTCGACTACAATCACTGTTTAACTACTGAAATTAAAAAAAGGTCAAAATGCACAATGAGGGATTAGATTAAAAATCAGCAAACATGAAATGCAATTTTGAAACACAAAATGCATTCATTTTTGATTGGGAAAAACAACACGTAATGTTAAGAAATATGATTGAATCCACAATAGGAAACGAGAGGTTTGTCACATGTTTGTATTGGTGTGATTGGATTCTTAGGATCTGACTACATCTGAACATGTCAGGCTATTTTTAGAGCAACGGTAGCATATTTTTGGGTAAAACGTCTCTGTTCGATCATGATGGGTTCTTTGCAACTTACCCCAGCTAACCCTGTGTTTTCTCCTCCGACAGACGGCCACAGAGAAACGCCCGCTTGTGCCAAAGGCCGCCGCCACTCCCGCACGGCCCGCCGCAGACAAACCTGCAACCGCAACACGCACAAGCACCACAACACGCACCACAGCCAGCGCTCCTACAGCACGACGCCCGGGTTAGATGTGGCATATTTACAGATGAGGCATTGTATTTTGTGCTGATTTATGAAGTACAAAGAATATTTACAATATGCATTTCTATTTTTGTGTTTAGTCACGAAGACTGAAAGCAAACCAGGAGATGAAAAGAAACCAAGCACACCGAAAACTACAGGTACAGCAAACACGTAACTACCCATAACACTATATTTATGCATACACAACCAATTCAAAGTTTGCATTCATCACCACAGCTGCATTTATTTCATCAAAATACAGTAAAAAAAAAAGTGATGATTTGAATTTTAAAAGAACGGTTTTCTGCTTATATTTTAACACTCTGGTGTTGACTGAGGTTATATATAATACTTTTATTCAGTAATAAGTTTATTGATGGCTGCTGATAATTCCACTTTGCATCACAGGAATTAATTACATTTAAAAAAAAAAAATTCAAATAGAACACAATTATTATAAATGATAGTAATGAATCAAATAATCAAATAATAATTATAATAATGTTTTGTACTATCAACAATAATAATAATGTGTGTATTAATTTAGTTAAAATATTTTTCATTAAATTGTTTATTGATGGCTGCTAAAAAATCAAATTTGCATCACAGAAATAAATTACTTTTTAAAATATATTCAAATAGAACAATTTTTTTAAATTTAATACTACTATTACTATTAATAATGATAAATAATTATAATAATATTTTATTATATTAATGTGTTTCGAAATAATATTTTTATTTAAATAAAAAATAAATAGTTTTATTCAGTTAAAATTACTGTTATTCAGTGTGTTTAAATTTAAATTTGCATCACAGGAATAAATTACATTTTAAAATATTTTTAAATAAAACAATTATTTCAAATTGTAATAATAATAATTATAATAATATTTTATTGTAATGATATATTAATGTGTTTAAAAAAGTTAATTAAAATAATATTTTTATTCAGTTAAATTTACTTTTCAGTACGTTTTATGATGACTACTAAAAATTCAAATTTGCATCACAGAAATAAATTTCATTTTAGAATATATTCAAATAGAACAATTATTTGAAATTTTAATAGTACTAATAATAAATAATTATAATAATATTTATTATAATATATTAATGTGTGTTTATAAATAATATTTTTAGTTATTTGAAAAATAAATATTTGTATTCAGTTATGTTTATTGATGTCTGCTAAACATTAAAATTTGCATCAAAGGAGTAAATTACATTTTAAAATATATTCAAATAGACAATTATTTCAAATTGAATAATAGTTCAAATTGTGCGTTTAGATTTTTTTTTTTTATTTAGTTAAAAACATTTTTTTTTTATTCAGTTAAAATTACTTTTATTCAGTACGTTTTTTGATGGTTACTAAAAATTCTAATTTGCATCAGAAATTAACTGCATTTTAAAATACATTTAAATAGAAAACAGATATTTTAAATCTTACAATAATATTCAGTGTAAAAAAAAAAATAAAATTCAGTGTAGTGACTTAAAAGCAACAAGTAAAAGATGCAGAGACTCTATGCTGACAAACACACATTTAAATCCATGAAAACTCTTTTTAAAATCCTGAAGTGAATTGCGCAGCAGGAATGAGTTTGGGATAATCTCGCACACGGAGCGCCGCTGGTCAACCGCTGCACAGCACGCTGCTTCTTAGCCCCATTTCCAGAGATTTGAACCGAACGCAGCAGCGCAGAGAGATTATTTTAATCTGACGCATAAAGAGGGCTTTGCACGACAAAACTGAACATTCAGATATCGCTCAGAAACTCTCTCTAGTGCTCACTTATCCACACGCCATTGATAAAGGTTCTGGCATTGCATGTATTTCTATGAAAGTGTTTTAAAATTCATGTACATCCCTAAACAAGTGTTTCTCTGAAACATAGTTAAGCTAATCTCACGTCTGTGGTTTCAGATGCCGCCCGCTCCAAACCTGCACCTCTCAAAACCTCCACCACTACAAGCAGCGCCGCCACTCGCCCTCGCACCACCAAGCCACCCGCCTCTAGTAGCACTACAGCCGGCGCCGCACCCGAGAAGAAACCGCCGGTCTCCCGCGCCTCTCGACCCAGCTCCACCACCGCTGCCCCTACCGCCAGCGCCACGACTCGCACCACAGCGCGGCCCAGCTCCACACCGGCACCCGACATCAAAAACGTCCGCTCGAAGATTGGCTCCACGGACAACATTAAACACCAGCCTGGAGGAGGAAAGGTAACCATACATGTGCACTTTATAGTGGATGTGTTTAGCCATAAATGTGACGTCTGATTAGAATTCATCTTCAACGTATTTTCATATTTACAGGCAGTTTGTATATTTTGCACACTTAGTAATTTTAGTAATTTTTAATACAAGACAGTCAGACACGTTTGAGCTGTTTCACTTCTGCAGGATGTGCCGCTGTCCTCTTTAATACGCTGATCTAAAACTATTATTTAACTAGGCTTTTTAGTCTTTCTTGCTTGACTGTAACTGTGTCCGAAACCTGAACAATTCTGATGTTAAAGGCAGCATCTAGAGGCATCAGTGCTTTTTTTATTATTATTATTATTATTAATGATAATAATAATAAAAATATTTATAATAAATGAAATATTAATGTATCCTTTCTAATATATTTAAATATAATTATACGATATAATATATATTTATAATAATATATATATATTTACATTATACGTTTATTTATTATTTATAAATAAATGTTGTTATTTATATTACATTATTATATTATTTATATAATAGATTAAATAATGTATTAAAATATTAGTACATAATTATAAATGTACAAATAATGTGTTATTATAAATATATAATGTGTAATAATAAATATATGTAAATGTATTCTTCCTAATATATTTAAATGTAATTATAATATATCTGTATAATTATAATATTATATATGTTTATATTACAGAATTATTATTTATTATTATTATTATTTACAATATATTGAATTTTATTACATAAATATTACTTATATACTTATATATATATAATAATGTTTAAAAATATTATTAATAATTATTACATAATTATAAATGTACTATATATATATATATACATACATACAATATATGTAATTTTTTTACTAATTATTAAAAACTATATATAATTAATAAAACAAAAAAAAGATCAGATGTCTTAATCAGATGTTAACATCAAACAATTACTAATTCATAAATATCCTTTTAAATATCCTACTTTTAATTGCATTTCTTGAGGAAAATAAGGACTTGAATCATTAAATATTCTCTGTATGCTAAAATGCTGCCTGTTAAGTCACTGTCTTTGGTTTTGGACACAACCCTTCTGTCCTGATGCAATCAAAGACAAACATGTCTTGTGTCTTAGTCTAATTTGATTACGGGTAAAAAGCAGCATGATTTACAGTCCTCTAGAGTCTCTTTTCTGCTCATGTTGACTAGTTCCAGTCTTCATAATCATCATTTATCAATCACGTCCTGAAGTCACAGCTTCACTTTCTGGTATTGCATCCTCCTCCTCCTCCTCCTCCTCCCATGTTTGTTGTTCATCCTGGTCTTTTTCCTGGCTGAGCTCTTTCTGTATGACTCGCTAACACTCTGTTCCTGAGAATCTGCTTGAGAAACGTCTTCTGTCACCACAAAGTGCACACGCACAAAGTTCAAGAATGACGTTCAGTATAATTGAGGTCGTAAAGCGAGGTCACAGTTCTGTGTTTGGAGCATGATGGTGAATCGTGCATGACTTGAGATTGTCCACGAGACTGTCACGCTGCACTGAAGAACGTTACTAACCCGCCCCAGTTCTGCCTGTTCCCGCCTTTCCCTCTGATCCTAAAGTTTTCCCAGTTCTTACTTGAGGTTACAGTAGGTTGTAGGTGGTAGGTCGTCCCGTCTCCACACATACAGTATGAGCGATTGACTCGAGGGCTATATCTGGGCTTGTTCCGCCTGCAGGTCACAGTGTCTCAGAGCAGGACGGACGCTCAGAGCTCGCCCTCCAAAGAGACCAGCCAGGGCAAAGTGAGTTCAAGCCATCAGCTCATCACACTCATCTCTGTCTTTGACTGCTCTCTCTCTCCTAGCAGTCAATGCAGTCTTTTCAATCTCAGCTTCTCTTCTCAATATAACTTACACAGATCTGACATTAGTGTCTTTAGTAGTTGCGTGATAAATCAAGATCTGAATAATTAAATGTTATACAAAAAATATTTTAATATACTTGAATTATTGAAATGTAAAATTTACTATAAATTAAATAATTTATATTATTTATTAAATACATGTAATTATTAAATTATGTTTGTGTGTTTAATATGTATTTAAAACTATTTAAATTTTAAAATAGCTTATAATATTTTATTATATTTATTATATGTATACATATATATATGTGTGTGTTGAGATTTTTTATATCACGTTTTAAATATTAAAATGTAAATATTATGTGTATTATATATTTAATTATTATATAATAATATTATTAATTGTTTTTATATATATTTATATACATTAGAAACAGAATAGTAATTATTTCTACTATTCTTAAACTTAGTTTAAATAATGCATAATGTAATATTTTAATATTAAGAAAATATTTAATGCAAATGATTTTTTAAAATATTTGTATAATATTTATGATTTATGTATAACTGTTTTTAAATAAAACCAAATTCATTAATTAATAATAGCAATATAATGAGATAAGATAGATGAGTGGTTATATCACTCATTGTATCAGCTGATATCAGTATCAGACGATAAAAAAAAAATTAATATTTTTTTATTAAATTAATCAAGAAAATAAAGATTTTTATTTAAAATTTAAAATTAAGTATGAGTTCAAATTTACTTAATTTAATACTTTTATTCAGTATGTTTTTTTTTTAATTTGCATCACAGGGATAAATTATTTAAAATATTTTCAAATAGAGCAATTATTTTACTTGATTTTTACATTATTTTTATTTAAATAATAATAATAATAAATTATTAAGTTATATTGTTTGTGAATAATATATTTTATTTAATCAAGAACATAATAATTTTATAATAATTCATAATAATAATAATAATGTTATTCAGTTAAAATTTAAATAAAACAATTATTTTAAAATTGAATAATAATAATAATAATCAATAATTTTAATAATACTTTATTATAATATGTATTAATGTATGTTTGTAAATAATATCTTTTATTTAATTAATAAAATAATAAAATAAAAATGTATTCAGTTAAAATTTAATATGTTTATTGGTGGCTCCTGAAAATTCGAATTTGCATCACAGGAAATAAATTACATTTTTAAATGCGTTTAAATAAAACAGTTATTTTAAATTTTAATAATAATAATAATAATAATTTATTATAAGAATATATTAATAATATTTTTATTTAATTATATATAAATAAAAAATTACTTTTATTCAGTATGTTTGTTTGTTCAGCATGCTGAATATTCAAATTTGCATCACAGAAATTACATGCATTTTTAAAATATTTTTTAAAGAATTTAAAATAGTTATTTTAAATATTATAGTAATATTTCGCAATATTATTGTTTTTACTGTACGTTTAATTAAATAAGTTTGGTAAGCATAAGACACTTCTTAAAATTTTATAAAAATCGTAATTATTCCAAACTTTTAAACGGCAGTGTGTGTTGAAAAATAAAATGAGTTTGGGATAATTTCGCACACAAAAACATTGTTCAACCACAGATTTTTTTTTTTTCCTCCACCTTTCCTTCTAGAGATCTTTGGGTACTTATATTGGGTTTTTATCATCTAGTCATCTCATTTTTTTTTTTTTTTTTTTGAATCATGTAGTGTGCACCTCATTATTAAATATTCATCAATCACTGAGTCTGAATGTCTATCAGTTTCATTTACTTTAATGGTGATTTTTATTAGCCAAGTTTACAATCAAGGGGAAACGGTGTGTGGTGTTCACACTAACAATCAATGGGACATCTTCATTGTCACTGATGCTAGTTGCTTTTAGATGCTTCTGCTTGTGTCCTCTGTTGTCTTCCCTCTCTAACCTGGTCCTCCCTGGCGTCCCGTCCCCCCCCCCGGCCCGCCGTGCTGTGTTGTAGGTTCAGATAGTCTCCAAAAAAGTGGACTACAGTCACGTGACTTCTCGCTTGGGCTCCAAGGACAATATCAAACATGTTCCTGGTGGAGGGAACGTAAGTAACGTTACTGCATGCGGTGTAGCCGTCGTTCAAACAAACACAGTCATTGTGCCACATGATGCGCTCAGACCCAACAATGAGACGCTTTCTTCACTTACGAACGAATGGGAAAAACGCTGCCAAATCCATTGGTGTTGAGCTGCATTTTCTTAAACCAAATCACGGTGACAGCAGAGGTTTGGATTCTGGACGTTTGTTCATAATCTTCTCTCACACTAACTCACAGTTTCCAGCTCAAATCTGCTGCGACGCTCTTAAAACATCCGCTGTTTTAAGAGTTTTTAGAGATCCTCTTCAATGTTTTTCACATGTTCCTCATCACCTTGTGTTTCATTTCAGGTTCAAGCACTGCATGCTACTAGAGTAGTTTAAAGCCACAATTAACTATCTGGTTACAGCTTTCACTCAGGAGACGAGATGCATCTTTAAACTTAAAAGAAATAAAGATTTATTTAAAGACATTTCTTTTAATAATGGCCATATCGCCCATTTTCATTTTAGCAATAAAGGTTCGATTTGAGCAGCTTTATCGGACGATTGTTTGTGTTCACAGGTCCAGATTCTCAATAAGAAGGTTGATTTGAGTAAAGTGACCTCAAAGTGCGGCTCCAAGGCCAATATCAAACATAAACCAGGTATGAACGAATCCTTCATTCAGAAATGGACATTTAAATGCCTGTAGTGTGTTCATCTCAATTTCATCTCTGATTTTCACTATTAACTAATACTTTTGCCTCAGTAAGCGGCAGGAATAAAAGTATCAGTAATATAATTACTGATAAACAGCTATTAATATGCATGCTAATAAACAACTAGTTAACAGTCAGAATTGTAGGGCCCTATGATTAATCCATTTTATTTTTTCCCAAATTCTATTTTATTTTTTTTTCCAAATTCCGTTTTTTCCATTTTAATTTTTCTGGACTATTTGTATGTTTAAATTACATTTTATTAATCAAAAAGCAAGTTTAATTAATTAAAATGATACAACTTATATAACTTCACATCAATTTATTAAAAATTTAACAAAAATTACATGTTTAGAGCCCAATGAGATTTTATTGTTACCAAATTCTGTTTAAGCGTGTCTGATTATTTGAATGCATAAAAACAACTTAGCTTATTAAAATTTATTTTTACAATATTTTTTACAATATTTAAATATTTCTGGTTATCAAAATGAAGGCGTAAAATATTAATTTAATTTATATTTTAAGCAAATGAAAATTAAACTTTATTTTTTGGCAAACAAAGTCACTATTAAAATTAATGAAATTATGAAATTAATGAAATATTGTGATTATTCCCTAATAAAATAATGTTTTAACAATTTTAGTAATAATAGTAGTAGTATTACAAACATTCTACTAAACAATAGTAATATATGTCTTCAAATTAAACCGAACTTTTATTTTGACGTATTGCCGTGAATACCTTTACATGTCTGTGTGTGTATGATATGACAATGGTTTCTTAAAAGGCGTAATTTCTGTAAAATGCTCATGAAGAAGCCGTTCATATTTAAATAGTATTTTTTGCTTAATATTTAGAAATATTAGTCTATATCATGATTTGATTTAGGTGTAATGACCTACTTTTGATTAATTCTTCCAAACTTTGACAAATTCCACGACATTCTACGTTATACAGTAAAATTTGTGTTTATGGATTCCGTCCACGGAAATCATAGGGCCTTAGAATTGGTCTCTAAACTTAAGTGTTACCTTTTAAACCAGCGGGTTTGTGTGTTTTTCTATAGGTGGAGGTGACATCAAGATCGAGAGCCATAAGGTGAGCTTTAAAGATAAAGCTCAGCCCAAGGTGGGCTCACTGGATAATGTCAATCATGAGCCTGGAGGCGGGAATATTAAGGTGAGTTTGCCATGAAGAGAAGTTGCACAAACTTTAAGGTGTTAATAAGTCAAGTCATACTGTATTCTATATTAAGACATTCCGAAATAAAGACATTATGGAGTTGTTTAGTGTTTAAAGAAATAATTCACCCAGTTATCTATAACAGCGCCCTGCAACATGTCTGCTGAATGAAATCTAATACTTGTTTCTTAATGATTCTAAGGTGCTGGTTTCAAAAATGTTATGCTTTACTGAAGCACGTAGTACTTTCTCATAATATATGATGCTTTTGTAGCATTTTTGCGGTGAAGAAGTCTTGCATTCTCCCATTATCAGCAGAAAAACACCACAAACACATGATTCCTGTTTGAGTCTGAGCGAGATTACAACTATTTGTGACCCAGGACCACAAAACCAGTTTTAAGGGTCAGGTTTTTTTTTAAATTGAGATTTATATGTAATCTGAAAGTTAATAAGCTTTTCATCAAGGTTTGGTTTGTTAGGACACGACAATATTTGAAGATATTTAACTATTTAAAAAAAATCTGGAATCTGAGGTTGCAAAAACTCAAAATATTGAGAAAATGGCCTTTAAATGGCCGGTTCTTAGCAATGCATATTACTAATCAAAAAATTACGTTTTGATATATTTTTGGTAGGAAATGTACAAAATATCTTCATGGAACATGATCTTTACTTAATATCCTAATGATTTTTGGCATAAAAGAAAAATCGATCATTTGGACCCAGACAATTTATTTTTGGCTATTGCTACAAATATACCCGAGCGACTTAAGACTGGTTTTGTGCTCCAGAGTTACATTTGTTCAATTCTAAGCACATTTTCAAAAGTATGAATCGTTCTCAAGACATGATTTTATGCCTAATCCTGATAGTCTGATAGTCCATGAAGTTTTTCATGCATTTTGAGTACTTGTTTTTGTCTAAACATTTGACATTTGACTGTTTTTGTTATTTTTTTATTAGTGCAATAATGCTGATGCATGTATGTAACTTTAAAAGTCTTCATTCTGATTTTGTTAAAAATAAATAAAATAAATATTTTGGAACACAGCATCATTAAATTAGGTGATATTAGGACGATATATTTTTAGCTAATCAGCAGTATATTTTTATTTATTTATTTATTTATTTATACAGGGCTGTGTTATTAATCACGTTCTTCGAAAACCCTCATGAGTTCTTTACAGTATACAGAAATACCTTTCTTTAAAATATCTCGCCTTTAAAAACCGCTTGCATGGAAAGTTTAAAAACATGCTGATATAACATCAGTCTTTTTTTATTTTTCATGCTTTTATGTTTTAAGTCCATGTGTTTTTACAGTTTTCATTCCAGCTCCAAACCAATCACTTACTATGTGTATGCAAAAAAAAAAAATGTTTAGATTTTCTGGTACATTAAAGACTTTTGTCTGATGGAAAACGACCAAATTTCCAAGCTCGTTCTGCTGGGTTCAGGCCGCTGTGATAGTGATGTCACCTGCCCCTCAGCCTATGGCCATCCATTTCAGTCACATGATCACTTGCTCCACCCATTATTATTTTGCAGTCATCCACACTGAACACACATTCATGATTATGATCGCACTGATACCGTTTACTGAGACCTTTGGAAACCGCATGAATTTTGGACTCTTGTTTATATCTGTGATTTAATATTAAACTAGTTTTTATTGAGCATGTTTGACAGTGCATTCATAATAATGCTTTAGTTTAAATTGTCGTATGAGCTGTAAGTTTTATTTTGGATAAAATCTTGTTTTAATTCAGCATCTGTTCATGGTTTTGGGTCTTTAACTTAAGTTTAAATGTACAGTTTGCATATAATGATTGACACGGTTCTCTGTTTGCATGGGTTTCTATTCATTCCCATTCATTCTAAAGTTGAAATAGAAGGTTAATTCAGTTCCACGTGATAGTTTATTGATTATTTTCTTTGTGTATGAAATTTAGTCATTACATTTCAGTCATGATTTTTAACTGTGTAAAGTTTTGCTTTGTTCACTGTACAGATATACAGTACCAGTCTAGCGTTTCATTTTAGAATAATAGTAACCAAAATATTAATAATAATTAAATTTGGACAATCAACCAAAATTTTTATAATAAATTATATAAATAAATATTTTTTAAAAATAATTGTATTACATTTTATACATGTAAATATTATATTGAAGTATATTTAAAGTTTTAAGCAGAAGATATTGGGTTATCACCACAAACATGTCCAAACTGGTACTGTATTTCAGCCACATTCCTTCACCATGCAAGGTTTGATTTATATTCTGTTCAAGCACACGCTCCTGCCTGTGCATCCATTGCCATTTCACCCACATCTCTCCTATTGATGCCCTGCTGTGTGTTTCTAGGCTGAGGGGGCCCAGGAGACAGCTGAGGGTAGCGGGGCTCCCTCTAGTGGTGTCTCGGCCACCCAGCCGTCAGCCGGCGCTGCCCAGGAGAATGGGCTGAAGGAGGGCGCCCCCTGCAGGAGTGAGGAGCTCCGGGACCCGCAGGGCCTGGACTCGCTCATCCCTGAAACAAGTAAGTTTGTGTGTAACCCGGCCCGAGACTCAGAGCCCTGCCGGAACCCCGTCAGACTAGAGATCCTTTAGAACTAATGACTCTGATTCACCCACATTCATATTCCATTCCTCATATTTACTGCTAAATATTATTTGTTTCTTCATCGTTTCATACACACTATTACTTTGTGGCTTTTTTTTGCTTTTAATCTTAATTTTATGCAACATGTAAATTGTTTGATATTTCATTGTTTGGTTTATCACTTGATGAGAGGTTGACCGATTAATAATGCAAAACCAATAACGAAGGTGGAAAAAGTGGATCGCTGATTATTTGGCTGATGGCTTTTATAACCAAAATAGTGAATAAAAACATTAAATGAAACATAGTATTTTTAGTGTAACATTTTAGTTTAGTAAGTAAAATCAAAATATTGCAAAAACTGTGTAACATTTTATTTGTAAGTAAATTAATTATTGAATAAATTTAACTTAATATTAAGTAATAATCAAATCAAAATACTGCATAAAAACATTCTATGTAACATCAGATAATAAAAAAAATAACTCTGTTTAATAATTACATTAAATGTATTTTTTTTTGTAAAATCAAAATATTAGATAAACTAAATGTAAAATCTAAATATTAAATAAAAACATTGTAACACTTCGTTAATTAAGTAAAATCAAAATATTGAATAAAAACATTGGATGCAATCCTGTATTTTTAGTAATAAAAACATTAAATGTAATATTTTAAGTATATTTAAAAATATTGAATAAAACATTATATGTACCATTTTAAGTAAAATCTAAATATTTAATTTCATTTTAAGTAACATTTCATTTATAAGGCATGTCAAAATATTGAATAATTTGAACTTTTTTTTTTTTTAAAGGTAATTAAAATATTAAATAAACATTAAATATAACATTTTGTTTAAGAAAAATCTAAATATTTAGTAAAACATTCAGTGTGTTTTTTTAGTATATAGTTAAAATAAAAACATTTAAATGTAACATTTTAAGTAAACCATTTTAAGTAAAATAATTATACAATTACTTTTATATATTTATATAAAAAATAGAGTTTTAAAGTAAAATCAAGTATTTAATAACTTTGAATTTTATAAGTAATACATAGTGTAACATTTACAGTACAATTATAATTAAGTGTAAAATTTTAAATTGTAAAATACGTTTTTTTAAATACGATATGTTCAAAACTAATTACAATGCATTTGTTATTTGAACGTGTCTGTTATCGGTGTGGATTAATCAATCGGTCGACCTCTGCGCTGAAGAGATAAAGCACATTTTTCTGATCGACGAACCGTCTTGACCTCTTCTTATTTTTCAGGCATCTAACTCGACTTTTTGCTATCACTCTGCCCTTTTCATTTCAACCCCCGACCGCTTCCTCTCCTCCCCTTGTTTATGTCCTGTCCCTCCTCTGTTCTGTCTTTCTCCACACTCTGTGATGCAGATTGAGTCTTTCAAGCTAAATTTCCGCGAGAACGCCCGCTCTCGCACGGACCACGGCGCCGACATCATCACCTGGCCCGTCTCGGGTGACAGCCCTGTCCACCCCCACCTGCTCCGCAGCAGCGTCTCGCTCAACGACTCCCTCGCGACCGCCGGCATCCCTCGCTCTCACACCACCCCGGCCCTCCTCTCCTCCCAGGAACAAGAGGGCGACGCTGGCTCGCTCACCGGACTCCGGACATGATCTCTGTCTTTTCATTGGTCCGCAGCTCTCTCTAAACCCCGCCTCCTACCATTGCTAAGACTCATATGATTGGTGTGCTCCTTGTTGACGTTCTCGATTCCTGCTCGGTAGGGCCGTACATACTACAGTCGTCAGGATGCGTGAAAATTGGCCGCAGTCGAAGGCGGCTGGGAGTGAAAGTTCGCCCGAGAGTCTTTAGACTTAGCTAGTTAGACATGGCTAAACTCACGCTACTCATACCTAACAATCATCACACCTGCTACGTCACTCGTTGTAGAGCATGAATCTAGTTTAGTTTCTTTTTCTTTTTTTATCTGTGTTGCAACTCCTTCTGGACCGGTATTCACATGCCCATCTGATTATCACATACAAACACATCTGGATCCATCTGGACATCATCTCTAGCTGCCTTCAAGTCCTCATGGGAAGTTTGTGCTTACGAGTTATTAACGATGCGATCATGTCATGTGATTTAAAATGGAAAAATCCCTTTTTGACAAAACCAAGAAGCTTGTTTTAGTGCCAAAGCAACAAAATGAAGAGCAAAGGATGTGCATTAAATATGGAATCGATGTCATTTTATTCATTCTAATGTTCATACAAGTTTGCTGGTATGAAGATTTAATCCACATTCACTGCCTTTGGAGCATGCAAAATATCTATAGACACCGCAACAGGCGTAATACAGTAAAAACAGCAAGTAACACGTTTAAAAAACATGCAATTTTAAAATAATAATAATAAAAAAAAAATGAAATACTTTTTATTTCCTCTTCAAAAAAAATGTACAGTGTGGAAACAATTTTCACTTAGAAATTTGCTAGTAAATTTCACAATTACAAAGAAACTGCAAATAACATGTTGCATTAAACATGCTATTTTAAAGTAGAAAAACTGGAATATTATTTTCTTGTAAAACATACCTTTTATTTTATTCCCTCTTTTTAAAAAAAAATATTTTTTTACAGTTTCAAAATTATTTTCGCTCAGAAATTGCAAGTAAATTTCACAATAACAGAAAGGGCAAATAACATGTTGCATTAAACATGCAATTTTAAAGTAGAAAAACTGAAATATTTTCTTGTAAAACATACTGTACTTTTTATTTTATTTCCTCTTAAAAAAAAATATATATATATATATGTATATGTGTGTGTGTGTGTGTGTGTGTGTGTGTGTATATATATATATATATATATATATATATATATATATATATATATATATATATATATAATTTTTTTTTTTTTTTTTTTTTTTTTTTTTTTGGAAACCATTTTTGGTTGTAAATTACAAGCAAATTTCATGTTGAAGTAAAAATGCAATTTTAAAGTAGAATAATTTAAATTTTTCTTGTAAAACATATTTTATTTACTAATTAAAAAATACAGTGGTGGCTTTTTAATAAAAAATAATTCAACATTTAATGTATCCAAAACCTAAAAAATGCAATCTACTCACATTTACTGTAAATTTCATTTAAAGTTTTAATTTTAATTTTTTTTTGTTATTGTTTTTTGTTTTTGCTTTTTACTTTTGCTTATGCTTAAAATGTAATGTGTAGTGTGATTATGACATCTGTCTGATTTCACTAGCTCTCGTCTCGTAAGCACGACCATTCCCGTTGATTTGAAGGCAGCATCATGCAGCATACAGGGCTGTCATGTGACCCTGTCATGTGACCCTCTCACCTCACCCTTGACCCCCAGTAGAGCTGTCATTGAAGCACATAGGCTTTCCGAATCTCTCTAAAACTGTTTCGTGATGGTGTGTTTGAGTGAATACTGTAGCAATGAACTGTGTTGTTAAACGCTTTCTTTTGACTTCTTTTGTTTTATTTTCGTGACCAGCGGATGTTTCCTTTTCCTCGTTATTGTAAAGCAATATAACGTCTCCTACAATGCCTATAAGACATGAAACTCCACGTATACGCACAGCAAACAGCGCTCATAGTGTCAAACGCAGCTCCAGACGGCGACACGAACGTGAAGAGGGTCTGAGGAGGACGTGTAAAGGAAAACAACCTTGTGAAAAAAGAAGTGCACTTAGTGTACTTGAAGATAATTTAGCATTAATTAAATAAAAGCCCACTTAAGTGTACTTAATGTACACGTTAATGGCTACAAGCTTAAGTACACTTTGCAATAATGTCAAATTAAAAGTTTAACTTTAAATTACAGTTTGAGTCATGTTTTTAAATCATGCAGCTTCATTACAAATGTGCAATTAAAAATATATTTAAATACATGACCTATAGGTTTCAACATAAGTGGCATTAAAATATGTTTTAATTTATCATGCATTCATTACACTTTAACCATATTTCAAAGACAAAACAATTATGAAATTGCATATTAAGATGTGCTTGCTTCCTACTTAAGTGGGTCAAAAAAAGTATTCTTAAGCTCAGCTAGTTGCATTTAATATAAATTTGTACCATGATACACTTTTCAATTTCAGTTAACATGCAGTTTAAGTGCATTCCGTTCACACTCAAGTATATCATTTCCCTAATACTCTTTTAAAAGCATGCAAAAGCGTACTTCTTTTTCACAAGGTGAATGAAGGAAGTAGATGTTGACTTGATGCATGAGGGGTTTCTGTTGGCAGTGCGTTGTTGATGTTTTGGCATCGAGTACAGTAGGTACAGTATGTTTTTATATGGAAACGAGGGCCGAGTTTGTGCCTGGTACCGATCGCATCCTGCCTTTGGACGGACGCAGAGACAGAATGTCAGCTTGAAACCTTTTAAGTATTTTAATAGTTGCTTTATGAGAAACCAGTGAAATTGTGAGTGAGTCTGGTGGTGGTTTTACTTCTCTTATTGCATACGTTTCTGCAGGTCTTTTTTAAGAGTAAAAGCTTTGCATTATAGTGTGATCATGCGAGTGGAAAGATTCCTGCGGGGTTTTAATGGTGGAGCTTGTAGCTTATTTCTCTTGTAGCATTTTCTGTTATACAGTAGTTTGCCTGTTCGAGGTCGCACAGAATCACGCGCTTGACATGTAGCCGCTTGGTTTAGTGTCCTTTTGGTGTAGTAATGGGGTAAGAGGACGTGGCTGTACTTTTTGGGTTAATTTCTTCGTCAGCTGTGGGCAGTATGGAGGTCGGACAGATGTTTTTTTTTGTTCGTTTTTTTTTCCCAACGTGCTTTTCTTTTATGAGTATGACGAGTTATTGTTGCATCTATTGCTTATTCTCATCAGACCTCTTTAATCCCAGAACATGCACAGCAATAAGACTGTCAGTGTGACAGACCCCAGATTTTGACTTTTAGAAATCTACATCATGCATGACAACGTTAAGCATTCAGATCATGAAATATTACGCGATCGATTGATCTGACGAATGCATGGCCATGTTAGAAAATCCAGTTTTTGAGAATTAGCTTACGTTTTAGAGAACGAATACAAGTAGGACAGCGTAACTTCATTGTGTATTCTCATTTTTAAAGATTATTTAAATTATTCACATATACGAATTACGGAAAATGCCAAAAAAAAAAGGTTGCGTTAATTTACGAATTGATGATTTTTGGGCAATAACGGTTTTTATTTATAGTCTTTTTTTTAGTCTTTCAGAGAAATGAGAAGTGTGTAAATATTAGGCTAAAATCTGAAGGGTCTTTCGTTAAGGGCCTTTAGTGTTCGGTTCCCTGTGCCTGAATGACCCCCGAGAACAATCATGCTATCATTTATAGTATCTTTACGTGTATTTACAGTTGATTTCCCTATGGTTATATTGCTATCTCTTGTGAATGCATTTAATGTTGGCACAAAATAAAATGAAAGAAGCTAAGGGGTTGATATTACGTATCTTTAACGGCTGTTATTCATATTATTTTATTGTCATTTTGGCCCTGCATTTTTTGCAGAGAACAAATATATTTAAACTCTATTAAAGCACATGTATTTGGCCGCCGTGTCTTTAATGTTGTGGCGAGCTTGGTAGCGCTTACGCCGTGATGATGCCAGGTGGGTCACGTCCAGATGGGGCATCGATATTTAGCCCACGTCCTCTTAACGTCTTCTAATAACTTCTAATAACCCTTTATGTTTCTACGAATCTTAGTCTTACGAGAAAAAGATACTCTGGATAACACTGTCAAACTAAAATGGGGGGGATTGCATTGAATGTGTTTCAATTGCACAGATTTTATTGTGCCATGAAGGACCAGGGCATCCTGTGGAAGCAGGGAGAGGAGAGGTCCAATTATTGTCGTTGTTGTTATTATTATTATGGTTATGATTTTGTTTTGTTTTCTTATTTGGGAGTAATCTGGGAGAGATGTTGCCCTGGAACGTAATTACACTCATGAAGATGTACAACCCTAAAGTAACACGGAAACTAAAGAAACATGACATTAATGTGCAGTAGATTCGGTTTCTTGAGATGCAGTAAGAAGCTCTAAGCTGATACGAATAGAACATTCGGAAACCAGGTGAGGCTGTTTGCCAGACTCATCATTTGCAAGGTTTTTGTTGGTTTGTTTTCCTTTATTTTTTTGAGTTTTTCCATGAAAATTGAATTTCATTATATTTTTTGGTTTGAATGAGGTGTTTATTGTGGTTAATTGTTAACTATGATGTGATTATTAAACATTAAATAAAATAAAGTGTTTAAAACATGCTGTAGGTGTTGTGTTTTCTCTTTATATATTAAGACAATAAAGTATATTAAAGTTTCGTGTCCCCAGGATGATGTCTATGCTTCACCCAAAAAAAAGAAGTTTGTTTTAAATTGTAATATGTCTTATAAGTTTATAATTTTAAATTTCTGAGCATTAATTTTGATTTTCTATTTGAAAGAACAAGGTGTGACTTGTGTTTTAAAGTCAGGATATTGATTTTATTTATTTATTTTTTTTATTAATATATTTGTTTTTAATCTTTGAAAAATACTTAATGTTCAGCTAGTCAGTCATAAAAAAAACGTATAAAACCGTAAGGATTTATATTAATATTTATATTTTTCATATTTTTGTAGTGTATATTACATCAGCCAGAAAATTAAGTCCTACTTTTTTTTTTTTCTTAAAATTTTGCATTTATTTCGCTACAGTCGGGTGCAAAAGCGCACCAAGTGTGAACCGGTTCTTTTTATTGAGTCTGTTTAACGATTCTGAGTCATTCAGTAAGTGAATCACCGAGTCTTTTTTTCCGGGTATGTCTGTTCATATGACAACTTAAGCTCATTAACAGATTTTTTTTGTTCCTCTTAGAAATTAACATTGATATGTTTACAAAATAAAGTGGTCACACTTTACATTAGGTGGCTTTAACCATGTACATAATCCATATTGTATGGCAAAACACAATCTTAGTGAGAGGTTTGGTGGTATGGGTAGGTTTAAGGGAGGGTTAAAATGTATTTATAAATGTAATTACATACAGGTATTTTTTTTTAAATATAAGTACAATGTGAAAAACATGTACGCAATAAGCACATTCTATCAAATGATAGATTTAAATCTAAGTACATAGTAGTTAAGGCCACCTAATATAAAGTGGGACCGATAAAGTGATATTTAAATGGCTCAGATATAATCAGAATAAAGAGTGACAGCATCAGTGGTGACATGGATTTCTAGAATAGGGTAAGTATTTCTTAGAAATAGTCCTAATTTTGTCAACCATACATCAGCTGGGTAATGTGTTGTAATCAGTTGTGGAAAAAGTGTTTGCATAGTAAAATGTGCTTGCTATACACCATCAAATATA
>NC_066892.1:1192974-1215474 GCF_022985175.1 Labeo rohita | reverse complement strand
ATGTCTTGATCAAAATAAATATAAAATAAAAAATAAATAAATGAAAGAAAATGTAATGAATAAATACTACATAAATAAATAGTTGTCTTTTTTGTGAAAAGTCACAAAACGTCAACTTTAATTTTTGTGTCTTGATCAAAGGCACAGTTTTGTATTTAATCACTAATGCATAAATGCATTATCTGCTCAAAGGAAACAATTCAGATTACATAAAAATGTACACAATATCCAAAAATAAATATATAAAATTCAGTGATAAATAGATTTAAAAAATAAAATAAATAAAATAAAATAAAAACACATTTTAAGTATCTTGATATAAGGCTCAATTATGAGTTCAAACTTTGTTGCATAACCCCTTTTTTTTTCAAAGTTAATTGCTAATTTTCCAGATTTAAAGATGTTTATCAAATATAGTCATTCCTTAAAAAAAAAAAATAATAATAATAATAATAATAATAAAATAAAATAAAAAAACATTTTTTATTTCATGGGCTTTTTAAACTTCTTGACCCAATACATTTTTACAGAATAATAATAATAATTAAAAGTACAAAAATAATAGAAACACACTAATGCTTCCATGAATGAATGAATAAATAAATAATTAAATAGCAAATATTACAATAAGTACATAAATAAATTGGGGGATTTAATGCACAGTTTTGAGTTCAAGAAGTCATGTCACCATTTTTTATACTAATTTTCCAGATTTACAGAGGTCATTACAGTCATTTCTTAAAAAAATAAAAATAAAATAAATAAATAAGCAAATAAATAATTCTAACTTTTTAAATGTCCTGATCATAAAAAAAAAAAATTAAAATGTAATCAATGAAAATCACTAAATCAATAAATATATATTTTTTTCTCATTAAAAGTCACAAAACTCCAACTTTAATTTTTGTGTCTTGATCAAAGGCACAATTTTATATTCAATCTTCAAGGCGTCACATCACCTTTTACTGTTACTTGTTAATTTTCCAGATTGTATGTACTGTATGTAAGGGTAGTTCACTTAAGCCACGCATAAAAATGACACTGAATGACATGGAATTTGAAATGTCTTCATCAAATAGAGCAAAAAAATAAAATAAACACTAATGTTATTACGTAAGTGTCCAAATGAACCAATTCACCCGAATGAATCACATTTTTGAAGCGTTAAATGACAGAAGAGTCATTACTGTGACATTAAGGCATCAAAAGTTCGACACGTAATTTTCTTTCTTGTGACAGAAAAACTCTAACTTCAATTTTTAAGTGTCTTGATCAACAGCAAAACTTTAAGTTCAACCTTTGAGACATTTGAACTTAAAATCCACCAGATCTTAAAGCGCAGAGTCATACTGTCCATATTGTCTGTATCAAATATACAGTTTTTCCTTAAAAAAATGTATTAGTTAATTTAAGCCATACATAAAAATAGCTGAATGTCATTAGATACAAAATATTAAAGCTAGTGGCATTTATTTAAAAAAAAAAAAAAAACTCAATTTAGTTAAAAAAAAAAAAAAAAAAAAAACTAATTTTGAGATACCATTATTTTGCTCAAAGGAAATTCAGTGTATTCATTACATCTTAGTTTTCAGTTGTCCATTATTTCCACAAATCAATTCATTCCCAAAAAAGAAAATCTAAAAGACAGCAAAATATCAGCAGTTAAAGAGTTTTTTTTTTTTCATTAAAAAAAAAAAAATCCAAAATGCTTTTGTAGCCATATCTATTTTTTCCAATGCATTTCACTGTAAAATAAATAAATAAATAAATAAATAAAATAAACAATAAAAATAAAAAAACATGCAATGACAGTATGTGACCATATAATTTTCCATTACTTTAATTCATCAGAATAATTAAATTGAAAATTCATAAATTAATTTTTAAAAAATCACATATAATTAACTTGAATTAAATGTGAAATTTTAAAGGCAGAAATACTGAAAAAAAAAAAATTTCCTCATCATCATTTTTTTTCAAATAATTTTTAATGCTCTATATTTCTTGATACTTTATGAATATAAATGTTATGTTGAACACCTAATGCAATCTGATGTTTTCTATGAGTGAATACAAACAAATGCTCTACATTTTATTATAAACCATTTACGATTCCTGCAGGGAAAACAAGCTTTTACGTCATGTTTATCATCACCGAAACCCATTAAACTGCTTTTACAGCCACTAAAACTCACCAAATGCAATTTAAAGTCATTATTTTATGCTTTTGTCAAAAACAAATTACAGGTTCAGTCTCTCTGGAACAAACTGACATTAAGGCATCAAAGACTTTGACATGTTACTTTTCTATGACAAATTGACACAAAAGTTTCAAATGTCAAAATGTTTCATTTTCAGCTAATGAGGTCAGAATAACACATTTAAAAGAAGAACAAGTTTCATTTTCTGACCTCACTGGCAGAACGTTTTGCTTGTTTGACGCATAAACACTTCAGTCTTAATATCTTATATTGTCAAGTAAATCTTGTTCAGATATGTTAGAATGTTTAGATATTTGCACTGGAAAATAAGTCAAAAATACTGAGAGTGTCATTTTTGTCAATGCTGTTGTTTTTACAGTTCATTAATTATTGTGATGAGCTTTGAGTGTGTAAATAACGCTGGTTAAAGCACTGGAGTAAATCACACCAGCGCTAAACTGCTGTCATTTACATAATTTATGCACAGCTCACGGAATACTTCATTCTGATTGGTCACTGATGGAATTCTGTAGTCAAATGACTGACAGCTACTTGTGATCTCTTTAATTTTAAACCCTAAAAAAAGTCTTGTTCAAATAATAAAATAATTAGAATAAAACTTACTTACTTTAATATTAAAATGAGCCATCAGAAACTATTTAAATATATCATTCAAACTTTTGTGGTAATACCCACCAACACATTAAAAAATAAATAAATAAATAAATAAATAAAATAAATAATGAAAGCTAACAATTACATAAACACTTTTTTTGTTTTTTTTTAATTTATTCATTCATAACATTATTATATTATTATTATATTTGATTTCTTAAAAAAATCTTATGTCCAGAATTTTTTAAATTATAAAATATATGAATGTAATGAGCTTTATGTTCACCATAACATCTCCTGAAAATAAATTATATTTGTGAGATATTTATGGTTTTATAGGATATCGCATACTAATTTTCCAAGCATATTCTTTCATTTCATGGGATTTTTAAACATCTTGACCAAATAAATCTTTAAAAAATAATAATATATAACAATATTTAAAAAATCTTGTTCAAATAATAACAAAATTAGAATCAGCTTATTTAATATTAAAATGAGCCATCAGAAACTATTTAAATACACCATTCAAACATTTGTGGTTGGTAAGAGTTTTTAATGTTTCTGAGTTTCTTTCGATTATCAAGGCTGCATTTATTTGATCAAAATACAGTAAAAAATGTGAAATAATTTTATGATTTCAAATACTTGTTTTCTATGTGAATATCTGTTAAAGTGTAATTTATTTCTGTGATGCGCAGCTGAATTTTCAGCATCATTACTCGTCTTCTGTGTCACGTGATCCGTCAGAAATCATTCTAATATACTGATTTGATTATCAATGAATAAAACATATTTTTTGTAGAAACTGTGATACACTACCATTCAGAAAACTAAGAAATGAATACTTTTATTAATCAAGGATGCATTAAATGGATCAAAAGTGGCAGTGAAGACATTTATAATGTCACAAAAGATTTCTATTTCAAATAAATGCTGTTCTTTTGAACTTTCTATTAATTTGATGTAAAATAACTAAGAATCAATTTTAAAAATACAGTAATATATTATAAAATAAAAACATAAAAAATAAAAAGTTATTTAATTAAATTTAAGATAGTTTAACTTGATGTAAAATAATTAAGCCTGAACTAAGAATTAATTAAAAAAATACAATATTTTATAAAATAAAAAAAAATAAAATATAATATTTATTTAATTTAAATTAAAATAGTTTAACTTGATGTAAAATAACTAAAGCTTAACTAAGAATTAATTAAAAAAATACAATAATATTTTATAGAATAAAAAATTTATTATTCGTTCATCTGTGAATCCTGAAAAATAAAATGTATCACGGTTTCTAATAATCAAAAATGTTTCTTAAGCAGCAAATCGGCATATTAGAATGATTTCTGAAGGATCATGTGACACTGAAGACGAGTAATGATGCTGAAAATTCAGCTTTGATCACAGAAATAAATTACATTTTATCATATATTCACATGGAAAACACCTGTTTTACATTTTAATAATATTTCACATTTTTTATTGTGTTTTTGATCAAATAAATGCAGCCTTTGTGAATACAAGAGACAGAATCGACACTTTCAGCACTAAATCAAATGCATACATTATCAAAGATTTTTAATGTTTTTTTAAAGACATTTATTTGATCCGAAATACATCAAAAGCAGTAATATTATGAAATATTTTTACTATTTAAAATACCTGCTTTCAATTTGAATATATTGTAAAATGTAATTTATTTCTGTGATCAAAGCTGAATTTTGAGCAAACTCTTCAGTGTCACATGATCCGTCAGAAATCATTCTAATATGCTGATTTGCTGCTCAACAAACATTATCACTGCTGAAACCATGATACATTTTATTTTTCAGGATTCACAGATGAACAGAAAGTTCTAGAGAACAGCATTTATTTAAAATAGAAATATTTTGTAACATTAAAAGTGTCTTTACCGTCACTTTTGATTAATTTAACGCATCCTCGATGAACAAAAGCATTAATTTCTTACCCCAAACACTGAGACAGTAGTGTACGTTCATAATGTGTGTGTTTGCGTCATTGCTCTCAGCTCTTCTGGTGAAGTTTGCGCTGGCTGTCGTATTGTGTTAGCTCTCATTGTTTGGCGTCAGGCCGGATGCCAGTTCCTCCACCTGCCCGCGGCCGTCAGCGTCAACAACAACAACAACACACCATCACATCTGACTTTCCACACGTTCACCGACTGCTAGAAGAGCACAGAGGATACGATACAGGGATAGAGATGATGATATCTGTGTTAAAGGTGATTCACTCTTTGAGACAAACTCCAGTCATGGAGTAAGAGTTATACATAGAAATACAAAGCTTCAGGATTATTATAGTTAACTAAAACTTGAAAATAAAACCATTAAAAATAATTAAAAATAAAATTATTTTATTTATTTTAAATAGTTTAACTTTATGTAAAATAACTAAGAATTAATTTTAAAAATACAGTAACATTTTATAAAATAAAAACATAAAAAATAAAACAAGTTATTTAATTAAATTTAAGATAGGTTAACTTGATGTAAAATAATTAAGCCTGAACTAAGAATTAATTAAAAAATACAATATTTTATAAAATAAAAAAATAAAATATAATATTTATTTAATTTAATTTACAATAGTTTAACTTGACGTAAAATAACTAAAGCTGAACTAAAAATTAATTTAAAAAATGCATCAATATTTCATAAAAAAAGTTATTGAATTTAAATTAAAATAGTTTAACTTGATGTAAAATAACTAAAGCTTAACTAAGAATGAATTAGAATATACAATATTTTATAAAATAAAAAAATAAAATATAATATTTATTTAAATTTACAATAGTTTAACTTGATGTAAAATAACTAAAGCTTAACTAAGAATTAATTAGAAAAATACAATAATATTTTATAGAATAAAAAATATAAAAATGAAATAAATTATTTATTTAATTTATTTTAAAATAGATTAACTTGATGTAAAATAACTGAAGCTGAACTAAGAATTATTTACAGAAATACAATAATATTTTATTTATAAAATAAAAAAATAAAATAAATCACTTATTTTATTTAATTTAAAATAGTTTAACTTGATATAAAATAACTAGAGCTGAACTAAAAATGTATTAAAATACAATATTTTATAAAATAAAAAGTAAAAAAAAAATAAAATTATTTAATTTAATTGAAAATAGTTTAACTGGATGTAAAATAATTAAGTAATTAAGGCAATAATACTTTATAAAATAAAAAAAAATGAAATAAATTATTTAATACCATTTAAAATAGATTAACTTGATGTAAAATAACTGAAGCTGAACTAAGAATTAATAAAACTAAAAATAAAAAAAATAAATAAATAAATAAAATATAATTTGAAATACTAACTATACTAACTATCAAAAACTATAAAAATAATACACCAATGACAGAAAATACTTCTGGTGGAATAGAGACTGATAATGTGCTGTACAATACAACGTCAAAGACATATTGATAGTCAGTGGAAAACATAATGCTCCTGTTTTTCTCATTTGTTTTGAGTTTCTCACTGTCTACAGTCCTGAGTGCTCGTCTGTCTCGTGCTGATGAGGACGTTATTGATGCTTTCATGGCTCAGGTATGTGCTGTAATGTACTCAATAGTGTTAGCGTGAGCGAGAGAGACTCGTATCATGAGACTCGGGCTGTTTATTCCATCCAGCAGGACTGATATGATTGGCACTCCATCCATAAAAGCAGAAATGGGAAACCCGCAGAAAAGCGTCTCGCTTAAAAGCAACATTTCCAGCGGCCCGCGTGAGCTCGGCCTCAAATATCACTGTTTATCTGTAACGTGTCGTGCTGAAAACCAGCAAAAAACTACTACAGTACTAGCGTGTTTTTTGGCCATTTAGCACATGCTTCAGATTTTCTCTAAGTGTTTTTTGTGCAGCGTGCATTAGACGCAGGACGTGTCATCTGAGGCTTTTAAGACAAAAATAAATTATTTCATAAGGAATTATCAAAACAAATAATCAATACAGTGTGAAATGACAGTCAAGACTAAATGCACATTCATAAACGAAAGTTTCTGAACTTTCTGGAAGTGTAAAATTACATTTTAAAGCATCTAAAAGCCTAAATGTTCTTAAGAAAACTTCTGTGTCCCAAAAATTAAATAAAAGTCGTCTAAGAGTGTTAAGCACTCAGGACATGAGAGGAAGCATTTAGTCATTTCTGAAGAAAATGTTCTGATGTAATGCATTTATGATAAAAGTATGAGCTGAAAATAAATAAATAAATAATTTATAATAATGAAAAAATATATATGATATATATTTAATTTTTTAAAGAAATTATATATATATATATATATATATATATATAATAAAAAATAATTGAAAAAAATACATAATACATACATTATATTTAAAAACTAGATATATATGTATTTATAATAATAATTATAATAATTTCATTTCTAGTAATTGAAAAAATAAAATTGAAATATATATATATATATAAATAACTTTAATTTCTAATAATTAAAATATAAATGCATATATTTAATTTATAATTAAAAATAAATATATTATATATATATATAATTAATAATTTTATTTTATAATAATTTAATATATATACATATACATACATACACACACACACACACACACACACACACATATATATATATATATGGAATATACAAATATATATATATATATTTAATTTTTAGTAATTTAAAAAATAAATATTATATTGTTAGAGTTATTATATATATAAACAATAAAAGTTTAGATAAGCAAGATTTTTACATTTTTTAAATGTTTATTAGGGCTGTATTTACTGATAAAAAAACGTAAAAAATAGTCACAATGTGAAATATTTTTACATTTAAAAAGGCACATACATATATATATATATATATATATATATATATATAACAATATAACTTTAATTTCTAATAATTAAAAATAAATATTAATCTTATTTTATAATAATTGTTATATGTATAATTTGTAATAATTTATATATATATATATATTTAAATGTCTATTAAGGCTTTATTTATTGATAAAAAAAAATCAGTAAAAAATAATGTAAGTAAATAAAATGTAAGTAAATAAAAGTCATAATGTGAAATATTTTTACATTCAAAATGACACTTTTCTATTTTAATATACTTTAAAATATAATTTACTCCTCAGCCGGGGATTTTAAATGTGTGACACTATTATATATTTAATGTTAATATAATTAATATTTTAATATAATTTTAAAAATCCTACATAATTTCAATATTAAATATTACTAAAGCATCTAAAAGCCTGAATGTGTCAGAGAAACCGTCTGTGCTCCCAAAATGAAATGAAAGTCATCTAAGAGCATTTATCATCTGAAGTCGAAGCACTCAGGAAGTGAGAGGGACAGATGGAGGAAGTTGAAGTCTCATCTGGCCTTCGGTCATGGCTGCTCTCAAACGGGTCCTTCCCATGAGCACTCAGTGCGATTAGCAGCAGGAAATGGACAGCATGCAGTGCATTACAGGACGAGAGTGTGTATGTGATGATGTGAAATGTTTATCGATGCTTTAGTAATGTAAAGCCCTGTTCATCATGCCAGGAAAACAGCACCGAATCTTCCAGAACAAAACAAGGCCTTACGTCAACAACCAACCGACGGTACATCCATATCCACATCTGAATGTGCTCACAGAAAGGTTTTCTGCAATCAGTGAAAACGATCATAAAAAAGTATAAAATACATACAAAATTATAATAGCTATACCACTTGAAAACTTGCAGTTTCTACGATTTATAGTTACGTGTTTGAGTAAAATGTAATTTTGGTTTTATTCTGTAAACAACTGATGGCATTTCTTCCACAGATTAAATGAAAATGTTGTTTTCAGACATGTTTATATTCATCTTAAGACAACACAATACCAGTGTTTAAACTTCAGAGGAGTTTAAAAAAAAAAAAAAAACTATATTTGGTGGAATAAGTCTAATTTTCAATCACAATGAATTAAAATATTTGTTATTTTGACCAGTTGTTATTTTAATTTAAAAAAAAAAAGAAAAGAAATTTTGGAGTAGGTTATCAGACCTCTATAGAAATAAAACAAATATTAATATATTATTAATAAACATGTATATTATTATTTAGTGTACATTTTTTTAATACATTTTTATAATCAACACTCATATAACACTCATTTCATATTTAATTCATTTTTATTATACATATGTATAATTTTAATGTAAATAATATTAATAAAATACGTAATTATATAATGTAATAATAATAATAATAATAATAATAATAATTATTATTATTATTATTATTACATTGATGTTAAATATTCAGTTAAATTGTTCAGTGGAAATGGAAATGTTGTCTTTTTTGTTATAGATCCATGTCACTATATAAATTATATTTTGTTAGGATGTAAATATTTAATGTATTTTTTTAATAAATAATTGATATTTAAAATGATATATAATAACAATAACAATAATACAATATGCATTTATATACAAAGAAATATTTGTAAATATTATTTTCTATTATTGTTGTTGTTGATTTATTAATTTATTTATTTATTGCAGGCTGTATATATTTGAAACATTTTTAGTCAATAAGTCATTTAATATTTAATTTAATTCATTTTTTTTATTATATACATTATTATATACATATCATACATATCATAATACCAATAAAATACATAATATATAATTTAATAATAATAATAATTATTATCATTATTATTATTACACACTAATTTGATGTTAACTATTAAACTGTTTAGCTGAAATGAAAATGTTCTCTTTTTTAAACCCATATGACTATATAAATTATATATTGTTAGGGTGTAAATATTTTATGTTTTTTTGTAAATAATTTATATTTAAAATTATATATAATAACAATAATAAATTATGCAAATATATACAAATAAATATTTGTAAATATTATTTATTATTATTGTTGTGTGTGTGTGTGTGTGTATATATATATATATATATATATATATATATATATATATATATATATATATATTTGATACATTTTTACATTGATATATTTTTATATTCAATAAAATACAACATTCATTTAATATTTCATTTATTTTTTATTGTATACATATACTATACATATAATTTTAATGTAAATAATAAAATCAATAAAATATGTAATAACAAATAATTGAACAATAATAATATTAATAATAATTATTATTATGACTATTCTTATTAATACACATTAATTTAATGTTAAATATTTAGTCAAATTCAGTGGAAATGAAAATCATGTCCCATATAAACCCATATCATGCATATTTACATATAAATATTACTTATATAAACCACATAAAAGAATAATATAAGTGCACACTTCTTTTATGTGTTCCAAATGCAACTTATTATATATATATATATATATATATATATATACCCACATACATACAGTATGCATACATGTATATATATATACACACACACACACACACACACACACACACACACACATATAACCTGACTAAAGCGAAAGTGCTGCTCTGGATCTCTGTCGACACGGTCGCCGTGAACCCGGTGTTTGGTGTGTACGGTTGCCATGGCAGCAGGTCCTGATGAGGTCCCCGGATACCGGGAGAGGATGAGCCGGTGCTCCCGGCGGGATGAGCCGCTTCTGACCTACACAAACACGCACGAGCACCACAGATGAGCACGCGTGTTATTTATCACACGCGCTTATGTCTAAGCCGTCACGCGTCGCCGTAATTGCCGTCACATGAGTTTCTAATGAGTTTGTGGTTTCTCTCGCGGCAGGAAACCGAGCGGCTAAACTCGCCGCGGTCAAACGCGCCTGCTCAGCGCTTTTCATTTTACACCCCACAAAGGCCATTTTTCAGAGAGACGCATTCGGACGCAGGATCGCAGAATAAGCCGTCATTCTCGTGACTCATGCGTTTGAGAGAATGAAAGCGCAGCTTGTGTTTTCCGCCTTACTCCACATTAGCAGCGGACGCTAGAACGCCGGCCGCGAGCGCGTCACAAATCAAACGTACAGCAGGTGTGCACGCGCGCGCCATACATCAATTTAATTGGGCGAAACTGTCCTGCGCAGCAAGAAAAAACCTAAAGGATGGCACTTCCTAAACAACAGCCTTTCTGCCCTATTTTACATACGAAATAAAGACGCAGAACCATTCAACATACTGTACGGCTCGTACTGTACTGAACTGAACATACGCCGCGTGACCTTTAAATGAGCACACGTGATCTATGATAGCGAGCTACAGCCATCACTCGTGTGCGTGGTCGTATGCAGGGTTAGCGATGTCATCGAACCACGTTTAAACTTTACTGTAAGTTGTCCTGCAGCTAGATCAGAACATTGTTACACTCAAACAGCAACACCCTGGCAACGACCCAGAACACCCTAACTTCCACACAGAAACACCCTAGCAACCACTCTAACAAACACTCAAAACATTCTAGCAGCTGCCCAAAAATTCATAATAACCACTCAGAACACTTTAGCAACTGAATAGCAATGTCCTGGCAATGACAAGAAAGACAGAACGTTTACAACACCATAGCAACCACACAAAATATCCTAGCAACCACATAATAAACATTAAAACCCCTCAGAACCTTTTATTAACCACGTATCAATTCTTTGAAAAGGACCCAGAACACCCTAAATACCACACAGAAACACGCTGAACCACTTGAACACTCCAGCAACCATATAGAAATACTCTAGTAACCACCCAAACACTCCAGCAACCATACACAAATACTCCAGTAACAGCAACCGCTATTTTTTTTTGTAAAGAAATACTCTAGAAACCACTCAAACACTCCAGCAGCCATGTAGAAATACTCTTTTAACCACCTGAACACTCCAACATCCATTTAGAAATACTCTAGTAACAGCAACTATATAGAAATACTCTAGTAACCACCCGAATACTCCACCAACTATATAGAAATACTCAAGTAACAGCAACCATGTAAAAATACTCTAGTAACCACTCAAATACTCCACCAACTATACAGAAATACTCTAGTAACAGCAACCACATAAAAATACTCTCATAACCACTCAAACACTCCACCAACCAAATAGAAATACTCTAGTAACCACCCAAATACCATAGCAACCATATAGAAATACTGTAGTAACAGCAACCATATGGAAACTCCAGTAACCACCCGAACACTCCAACAACCATAGAAATACTCTAGTAACAGCAACTATATAGAAATACTTTAGTAACCATACGAATACTACACCAACTATATAGAAATACTCAAGTAACAGTAACCATACAAAAATATTCTTGTAACCACTCGAACACTCCACCAACCATATAGAAATACTCTAGTAACAGTAACTGTACAGAAATACTCTAGTAACCACCCACTCTGGAAATCATATAGAAATACTCTAGTAACCATCCAAACACTCCAACATCCATATAGAAATACTCTAGTAACAGCAGCTATATAGAAATACTTTAGTAACCACCCAAATACTCCACCAACGATACAGAAATACTCTAACAACAGCAACCATATAGAAATACTCTAGTAACCACCCAAACACCATAGCAACCATACACAAATACTCCAGTAACAGCAACCGCTATTTTTTTTTTTAAAGAAATACTCTAGAAACCACTCAAACACTCCAGCAGCCATGTAGAAATACTCTTTTAACCACCTGAACACTCCAACATCCATTTAGAAATACTCTAGTAACAGCAACTATATAGAAATACTTTAGTAACCACCCGAATACTACACCAACTATATAGAAATACTCAAGTAACAGCAACCATGTAAAAATACTCTCGTAACCACCCAAATACTCCACCAACCATATAGAAATATTCTAGTAACCACCCAAATACCATAGCAACGATATAGAAATACTGTAGTAACAGCAACCATATGGAAAACTCCAGTAACCACCCGAACACTCCAGCAACCATAGAAATACTGTAGTAACAGCAACCATATAAAAATACTCTTGTAACCACCCAAATACTCCACCAACCATATAGAAATACTCTAGTAACAGTAACTGTATAGAAATACTCTAGTAACCATCCGAACACTCCAACATCCATATAGAAATACTCTAGTAACCACTCAAACACTCTGAAAATCATATGGAAATACTCTAGTAACCACCTGAACACACCAACAACCATATAGAAACACTCCAGTAACAGTAACCATATAGAAATACTCTAGTAACAACCCAAACACCTCAGCAAACATATAGAAATACTGTAGTAACAGCAACCATATAGAAAAACATTAGTAACCACTCGAACACTCCAACTATATAGAAATACTCTCGTAACAGCAACCATGTAAAATACTCTAGTAACTACCCGAATACTCCAACAACCATACATAAATACTCTAGTAACCACCCAAACACTCTTGCCAGATCATATGGAAATACTCTAGTAACCACTTATACTGATACAACAAAGTACCACAGTATGAGCATGATATTCTGAATATGGTGCTATGCTCTTTTTTCATGTTATACCTTTTCATACCATGGTAGCACCCTGGTACTTCAGTAAAAACCTCGCTTAATCAGTAATGTTGAGCTGTACATGTGTGTGACTGATTAATATGATTAATATATTCAGTAGGGCAGTGCGTGTGTTGAGCTCACAGCAGCATCAGTGATGAATGAGAGCGGACACTGAGTCTGCAAATGAAGGCCAGTAGGTCAGTCTGAGGAGAAACAACACACTCACATCAGGATCTGTCAGCATGAGACGAGACGAACCAATGTCCTCAACAGACCCGCTGCTGGAGACTCCAGACTGAACTGAGATTTTCCTTATGGTCATATGAGGACAGGAATGAAGCTTATGAACCAACTGAAACACAACAACAATACCAAAAGGCAAAGGTTAAACCGACTGACCGGAGAGAACGTGTGTGTGTGTGCTTTTCTTGTCCTCAGTGTTTTCTGGTTTTGATGCTTCAGTCCTGAGCTGACCCGACGCATGTCTGACTGCAGCCTGGTGTCAGATCGGGGGTTGATATTTATATTTTTAAATAAATTAATTTCTTTTTATCATCTAAGATGCATTAAACTGATCAAAAGTGACAGTAAATACATTTATAATGTGACAAAATATTTATATTTCAAATAAATGCTGTTCTTTTGAACTTTCTATTTATCTGTGAATCCTAAAAAATAAAATGTATCACGGTTTGGACAAAAATATTGTGCAGCACAACTGTTTTCAACAATGATAATAATCATAAATGTTTCTTGAGCAGCAAATCAGCATATGATTTCTGAAGGATCATGTGACACTGAAGACTGGAGTAATGATGCTGAAAATTCAGGTTTGATCACAGGAATAAATTATATTTAAACATATATTCACATAGAAAACAGCTATTTTAAATTGTAATAATATTTCACATTTTTTTACAATATTTTTGATCAAATAATTAGTGCCTTTATTATATATATTTATATAGGTCAAAGACGAAAAAGGGTTTAAGAATAAAAACAATAAGTGTAACACTGCTTTAAAATGTTGTTTTTCCAAAAAAAAAAGATATATATATATATATATATATATATACATATCATACATTTTCTCCTAATTTAGACACCCACTAAAATTCAGTGTAACAATCTTGTCAGGCATATTTACAACAAAAATCAATTTATTAAACATTAACAAGACTAATTACTTTCACCCCAAATACTAATTTGTTGTAATTCTACATTTTTTTTTTTTTTTTTAAATGTAGAATCCTTGGTTTTGGATTCGACATTTCAAAAACCACTATCCTTGGTTTTGCCCAAATCAGTAAGAATTTTTTAATCATTTAAAACAACAAAATTTAATATGCTCCCGTATTCTTTTATATATTTTAATATGTACAAGTCAGAATAAGCATGTTGTTTAAAATTGTACAGAAATATTGTTAAACTGAATGACAAAGTACCATTATTTCAACCATATTTTGACATTTTATTCTCCAAAAACTTGTTTAAAACCCTAAAAGTAGACATGTGCTTTCTATGGACATAAAATTACTTTTGTATATTACACAAAAAATTTCTATTTATGCTTATATTTTTTTCTATTTATGTTTATATTTTATAATAAAAAATTCTTTTTAATTGCTTCTCTCTCTTTCCAATTTATTCATATATTTTTTTGTGAATGCTTAAAGCGTAACTTGCATTAAACCAGAAACTTTCCTATAAAGAAATAAGAAACACAACCTGTGAGACTTATAACCGAGCATCACTGAAGCACTGTTTGTACAAAAAAAAAAAAAAAAATCAATGTTAATTTCTAGAACATGAAGTTACGATTTGCCAAGCAAGAGAAAAATGTGCCGTTCACGCACAACGCGGGAGGAAGGTGACTTCCAGAAAACCGTAAAGTCTTTGGAGAGATTTTTCTCAGGGAGAGGAATATCTTACTAAAATTGCCATGTTGGCAAACAAACTTCGAATGTGACTGGCTTGCAGAAAGTGCCGGGCGCTTGATCACTGTCTCGCTGCGGCACAGAACGCTGACGCAGCCGCCGCAGCCGGAGAGTCATGGGAGGTGAGTGTGAAAATAGCCCAGCGGAATCATGGGAGCTGTATTTCTCTCTGTGTAACTGGGTTAACGGCACGCGCGTTTGAACGCTACGATGGCGTACGGACAGCGGCGATTCTTCACCGCACGAGCGTGATTTATCTGGACCGCGCTTAAAAAAACAAATCCTGCTAACTAATGTGTTATCTGTGCATTTACATACGCGTGGCCTTCAGAGCGACCCACATATTCTCATATACACAAACGTATTCTCATGTGGGAATCATTGTTGAAGCTAAACAGGACGCTTACGGTCTTTATACGCCGGTGGAGCTGGAGGTCGAGAGCTTTTGTGTGATTGAAGAGCATGATGTGCATCATCGTCTTCATCTCCCTTTAAGTAGCTGTAGATGAAGGAGGTCAGATGTCAGTGGATGAAGGTCACATCAGCAACATCAGTGATTTCAGAAAACTAGTAATGCATAAATATGAAGCAGAAAACTCTCTGAGCTATTACTTGTGAAGGTCTTTTCTCAGACAGGAGGAAAATCAACCGAAACATCTCAGCAACCAGAACAGTGTTGTTGAATGTTTGACTTTCTGTCACTAAATAAAACAGGTCATTGCGACTTTAACTCACTTCACGAAAAGGCTTTTACTTGCAATTCTGATTTTTTTCACAATTGCACAATATAAGCTCACAATTTTGAGTTGCATAGTCAGAACTGTGATATAAACATTACAAGAATTACAAGAAAAAAGAAAGAATAGTGTTACGTAAACTCGCAATTGCAAGAATAAAGGCAGAACTACATGACAGAAACTCGCAAATAAAAATGCACTTCTGAGAAATAAACTCAGAATTGCGAGATAAAAACTTTAAATTACAAGAAAAAAAGAATTGCACGATAAAAACCCACAAATAAGGTCACAATTGCAAGAAGAAAAGTCAGAATTATTGTGAGATATAAACTTTAAAAAACGTCAGATTTTCTTGGTATAAGCTCAAAATTGTGAGAACAAAGGCAGAATTGCGTTCTACAAACTCAGAAATAAAGTTGCAATTCAAAGAAAAAAAATACAAATTGCAAAATATAAAATGCAAAAAAAAATCAGAATTAAATGATAAAAACTTGCAAATAAAAATGCACTTCTGAGATATAAACTCAGAATTGTGAGATAAAAACTCTTAAATTACAAGAAAAAAAGAATTGCATGGTAGAAACTTGCAGTTGCTGAGTTGGTGATAAAAACTCGCAAATAAGGTCAAATTGCAAGAAGAAAAGTCAGAATTATTGTGAGATATAAACTAACAAATGCAAGATGTCAGAATTGCGTGATATAAACTCACTATTGAGAGAAAAAAGTACGATTTGCGTGACAAACTCGCAAATAAAGTGGCAATTGAGAAGAAAAAGTGATAAAAACTTGCATATAAAGTTGCAATTTTGGTAAAGTTAGAATTGTGAGAATTGTATAATAGAAACTCACAAATGTTGCAATTCTGAAAAGTCAAAATTGCGAGATAAATTACAAGAAAAAATTACAATATAAACTTACAATTGAGAGAATAAAGGCAGAATTGCATGATAGAAACTTGCAAATAAATTGCAAGAAAAAAGTCATGATTGCAATTGTGAGAAAAAGTCAGAATTATTGTGAGATATAAGCTAGCAATTGCAGAAAAAACATCAGATTTGCTTGATAAGTAAAAATTGTGAGAATAAAGGCAGAATTGTGTGACAGAAACTTGCAAATAACCTCGCAATAAGAAAAAGTCAGAATTGTTGAGATAAATTTGCAATTGCGAGAAAAATGTCAGAATTGTGTGATATAAACTCACAAATAAAGTTGCATTTCTGAGAAATAAAGTCAGAATAAAAACTATAATAAATAAAGTCAGATATAAACTCACAATTACAAGAAAAAAGACAGAAATGTGTGACATAAACACACAATTGCAAGAATAAAAGCAGAATTGCAAGACAGAAACTCGGTGCAATAAAAGTCAGAATTATGAGATATAAATTTGCAATTGCGAGAAATGTCAGAATTGGGTGACACAAACTCACAAATAAAGTTGTAATTCAGAGAAGTAAACTCAGAATTGCATGATAGAAACTCACATTTGCAAGAAAAATGTCTATATTGCATTATATAAACTCACAATTGCAAGAAAAAAAAAGTCAGAATTGCGTTGTAGAAATACAAATAAAGTTGCAATTCTGAGATCAAATTGTGAGATTAAAAGGTGCAATTACCTTTTTCATTTTTTATTCAGTGTCAGAAACAGGCTTCCATAAAAATCAACTCTCTAAAAAGCTAAACACCTGCAAAACCAGTGATCTAATTGGACATAGTCAATAATAATAAAAGCATCTGCTAAAAATGTAAACAAAAACAACACCAAAAAAAACAGCTGATTTCTGACTCACTCTGGAGGTCACTGAGGTCAGATGCACATCACATGACCTCTGACCTTTAGTGAACATCTCACAAAGAGGTCACATGATCACAGGAATCAGCAGAAAGAATCTCCTCTCTAATAAGATTAGAAAAATCACATTTACACAGCTGATGTTTGTTAGTATTGTAGTAAGCAGTTAAATGCATGTAACTCCAGCAGTTACTCTTCCATGTCAGCAGCTGATCAGGAAGGAAAAGAAGTGACTGTAGAAAACAGTTTGCGCTGCTCACGGCACCGCTGATTATGTAACGCGTGTATGCGTGTTATTAATTGAAACAACTCCACAGTAAATCACGCACAGATAGAAGTGCTTACTTCAGTACGGCGTGTTTTCAGGCTAATTCCTCTGTACTAAGTATGCTGCTTTCTGCTGATGCATCAGCTATAAAACTACGTTTTCTCCAGACTGGGAAAAAAGCTTCACAGCTCTGTGCATTAGCAGTTAGCGCTCCGGTGCTAATCTGACAAGTACAACAGACTCAGACATCTCCTGTGTTTTACTGCGCCGCAATCTAAACGTCAAATGCAATTACACGCGACTCCTGTCAGGAAGTTCACTGCAGCTGCGGCGAGATGCGATACTGCGATGGCGGATTGAGTTTGTGGAGTCCTTCATCAGACCAGACAAGACAAGAGACCCTGAGCGCTGAAGACATTGATTTTCAAGATCAAATCGCAACCACCCAGAACATCTTAACAACCCAAACCATCTTAGCAACCACCCAGACCGCCTTAGCAACCACCCAGAACATCTTAACAACCCAAACCATCTTAGCAACCACCCAGACCATCTTAGCAACCTCCTAGCAACCACCCAGAACATCTTAACAACCCAAACCATCTTAGCAACCACCCAGAACATCTTAACAACCCAAACCATCTTAGCAACCACCCAGAACATCTTAACAACCATCCAGAACATCTTAACAACTCAAACCATCTTAGCAACCACTTTGCAACCACCCAGAACATCTTAACAACCCAGACCATCTTAGCAACCTCCCAGCAACCACCCAGAACATGTTAACACCCTAAATCACCTTAGCAACCACCCAGAACATTGTAGCAACCACATAGCAACCACCCAGAACATCTTAGCAACCACCCAGAACATTGTAACACCCCAAACCACCCTAGCAACCACCCAGAACATTGTAGCAACCACCTAGATCGTAATACCTCAGACCATCTTAGCAACCACCCAGAATATCTTAACAACCACCTAGTAACCAAAATGAAAACAAAGAAAGAAAGAAAAGAAAACACAATGAGAAGCAAGTAAAATGCACAAAATGACTGACATTACATTAATATTCTGAATATTTACAATTCAGTCAATTATAGTCAGTGGTTATTGGTCAAAAAATCTCAAAGTGGTCAAATATCACGACATTTCCAGGACTTATGTTTTTACTCATTTCCAAGCTTGTTCTAGTATCATGTCATACTGTAAGGGCTCTGGATGATAAACTAACGTATGAAAGCAAAACAAGAACAACTAATGAGAAACACAAGACTTTATTTGTGATCAGATGTGATTATAACACTGAGTAACCAAATATTTCAAGTAAGTTTCAAACACTGTGATTGTGCGGCTGCTCCCACTGATCAATGTTTAACCTGTTAATGCTTGAGCAACAACAACAATAAAAAAATCAACTAATAATATAAAATACTGCAATACTCATACAAAATTCAACTCTCATTGCTCTGGTTTCTTCTCATGTTCCTCTTTCTCTGCTAATTCTCGTTTCTTCTCCAGGTAAAGGCTGCTCAGGTATTCGTCAGGTGTGATGCCGGCGTCTTTCAGCTCCGTCATGATCTTCTCCAGCCTTGCCATCGTCCTGGCACTCGCCACCTTACGGCCGCTGATGTACAGCGTGAAGCGCCTGAAGTCCATGAGCTGGCAGGAGTCCACGTCACACAGGTTCTTCAGCTCCTCGCGTTGCTCCACCGCAGGGAAGAACGTCAGGCCGGACATGCGCTCCAGATCAGACAGACTCACCTGAAACTCCGTCAGCTGATGGTCGAAACCGATCGGAGCGTTCGGGACCACAAACGCCCCGAGCGCCAAAGAGTCTGAAGAGGAGTCTTTCTGCGCCAGGATGATTTTGTAGAGATGAGTGGGAACGGCAACGTCATCTTTCCCGATCAGCTGAAATGTAGATTACAATAGTTACTGTGTATATTTTACATATAAAGACATTTTTTTCTGCTCACCAAGGCTGCTTTATTTGATCAAAATACTGTAAACTTGAACGCATGTTAAAATGTCATTTATTTCTGTGGTCAAAGCTGAATTTTCAGCATCATTCAGTCTTCAGTGTCACATGATCCTTCAGAAATCATTCTAATATGCTGATTTGCTGCTGAATATTTTTGTTGAAAATGGGATACATTTTATTTTTTAGGATTCACAGCTGAATACAAAGTTTATAAGAACAGCATTATTGTAAAATTATAAATGTTGTTACAGTCACTTTTGATCAATTTAATTTGTCCTTGATGAATAAAAGCATTCATTTTATATATATATATATATATATATATATATATAAATTCTAGTCAGCCCACACTATATATAAAAATAATACAAAAAATAAAATAAAATAAAATAAATTAAAAAAAATAAGTAAAAAAAGTAAAATATATATATTTAGACCAAATAATAAATAAATAAATAAATAAATATATATGTATATATATATATATATATATATATATGTAGTGACCCCAAACCTTTGAATGATAAGAAAATTATAATAAATATAATAATAATATAACAATAAAAAGTTAAAATAAAAACAATAAAAAATAAAATATATTTTATATGCACTTCAGAAAATGTAATTATATATGTAAAATATTTCTATTTAATATATAACACTAGAGTACACAGTATATATAAAAATTATACATACATACATACATATATATATATATATATATATATATAGTGACGCCAAACCTTTGAATGATAGAGTAAATTATTATAAATATAATATAATATAATACAGTAATAAAAAAGTAAAATAAAAACAATAAAAAAATAAAATATATTTTATATGCAATTCATAAAATATAATTATATATAATATGTTAAATATTTCTATTTAATATATGACAGTGGAGTATATATTAAAAAATTATATATATATATATATATATATATTATTATTATTATTATTATTATTAAAACAATATATATAATTTTTACCCCAAACATTTGAATGGTACAGTATATTAAAATAAATAAATAAAGCAAAATAAAAAATAAAATGTATTTTATATGTAATTCAGTAAATATAATTTAGGAATAATACATAAAAAATTTAGATTTAATATAAAACAAAATAGTAAAATATAATCATAATATTATTAACAATTCTGTTTTTATTTTTTGTTTATATTTATTTATTCATTTTATTTTATTTAATGAGTTACTTCATACATGCATAAAAGACATCAACATTTACTCTCTCTGATTTAAAGCGGTACAACATTTTTTCCTAAACATAATTATTTTAACAATTTCCATGATGGTATTTTCCATACATTAAAACTGAATGTGGATGGACACTGTCAAGCTTTAAAAAGGATGAAAAAGGCTTGTGCACCATTTATGATTTAACATAATATACAGTACAGTAATGGACAGTGTCAAATAGACAACTGTTATGTCATTTTTGGATCTGTCCTCATTCACTTCCATCGCAAGGAAAAGAGCAGCATGAACATACTGCTAAACATCTGCTTTTGTGCTCCACGCAAGAAAGTCACTCAGATCTACAAAACATGAGGCTGATGATCATGTGTAAAGATAATGAGATGGATTATCGTTTCAGAAGAAGAGCGATTCTAATCTGAAGAAACTAGCGATCAGAGTGACAAAGCAAAAGCGGATCAGTCAGTGTTAGACGGAGTTCCTCTCGGCACATTCGCGTTTACACAAATTCCCATCAGAGGCTCGCAGCACGAGAGCGGGAGCGGGAGCGGTCCCAGGAGACCGGCGCGCGTTTAGATGGAGGTAACGCCGCTTCTGTCTCGGCTCATTTGCGAGAGTCCCGAGCCTCGGGGCACCTGTCTGTGTCCATTTACACGTGGCTCAAAACCAAATCTGTCCCTCTGAAGCCAGCTGGAGCTCCGGACCCCCCTGACGGAGACGCGAGTGTCACTTCTGTTATGTAAAACATCATTTAGATTCACTTGTTTATATTATTATATGAAGCATAAGCGATGAGGGACAGTGCGGTTGGAAATCGTCCTTTTAATGTTCATTTGAGGGTAAAATCACGCTGAGTGTAGATTTGAAGTGATTTGAAGTCAGTCGCTGATGACTGATGTCTGGAGTTCAGCAAACAGGAACTCACGAAGAGCAGCAGCGCCACCTACTGGATTTTTATAATTATTACATTTTTAATGAACTTTCCAAACCTTTTCCTTCACAGAGTAATTGAGGGAAAAGTGAGGAAAACAAACACATCTTTGTGAAAATAAAGTGTTTATGGCTATAATCTGGAACTTTAATTTCCTTTAGGAATATGCTTTATTATAAAGAAAAAATGCTTAAAAAAAAATATAAGATTTTAAAGATAATCCTTATAATAATTATAATAATATTGTGACGTGCATGTCATTTCTCATGCAT
>NC_066892.1:1177974-1190474 GCF_022985175.1 Labeo rohita | reverse complement strand
CGAGAAGAGCTCGGGAATGCTGGGATCGGGTTTGAACTTGCAGTGTTTTCTTTCGGCTTGACCTGTTCAAGGGAATCACGAGAGTCAGTGTGAATCTCCAGCATCTGACGCGTCCCATCAACAGACCAAACTCACCCAGTAACCTGTGAGCGGACAGGTGCTCTGCCACCCAGCGGGGCGTCCGGCGCGCCTGATCGTACGACAGCACGTGGTTGAGGTAGAATCGGGTCTCTGCGCCGGTTTGAGGAAGACCGAAACGCTCGATGAGCCGATGGATGGAGCTTCCTGAAGATTCACACACAACAAACATCATCGCCAGTTTTTTAAACTGCTTTATGATTTTCTTTTTTTATTAATATCACTGAAGTATATAAAGATTTCAGATCACTGGTTAATGTGCATGCACAAACAGCAACTATTATTAAGAAAAAATGAATAAATAAAAATAAATAAATAAAAAATAAATAAATAAATACATTAATAAATAATGCATCTTTTGCATGTCCAACAAAATACAAAATCCAGATTTAAGATCAAGATTTAACATACACTTCATTTACTTGTTTATTTTTTCAGTCCACAAAATGCACATTTTGTATGAGCTTCATCATATTTAATTTACTTATTTTATAAGATTATATATTCATATGTTTATTTTGGAAGGGTTTAAAAATGTATATAAATTAAATTTGCGTGTATTAAAAGGCAAGAACATTAAATTATGCAATTATTATTATTTATTATTTTATTAGTAAAATACCATAAGCATAAAAAGAAGCAAGCTATTTGTGAAACAAATTTCTAATATTTTATAAATAATTTTAAATTACACATAAACCTTTTGGTGAAAACCCAAAAAACAAAACAAAACAAAAGGATTTAAATGTGTGTGATTTTTTTCTTTCTGACAACTGATGTTGTTAATACAGTAATAAATCTGTTATAAATCTTGTTCTTGTGGCCAAAAAAAAAAATATATACACTACCGTTCAAAAGTTTGGGGTCAGTACATTTTTATTGTTTCTTTTTTTTTTTTTTTTTTTTTTTTTTTTTTTAAGAAATGAATACTTTTATTCACCAAGGATGTATTAAGTTAATAATTTAAAGTTTCTTAAAAGTTAATAATAAATAATTTACATTGTTATAAAATATTTATATTTTGAATAAACACTGTACTTTTTAAACTTGTTATTCATGAAAGAATCCTGAAAAAAAAAAAAAAAAAAAAAAAAAAAAAATCACAGGTTCCAAAAAATATTTGGCAGCACAACTGTTGATATTATCCAACATTGATCATTCTAATAATAAATCCGCATATTAGAATGATTTCTGAAGGATCATGTGACACTTAAGACTGGAGTAACAGCTGATAAAAATTCAGCTTTTCATCACAGGAATAAATTCTATTTTAAAGTATGTTAAAATAAAAAACATTATTTTATATTGTAAAAACATTTTGCAATATTACTGTTTTTTTCTATATTTTTAATCAAATAAACGCAGCCTTGATGAGCATAAAAGACTTCTTTAAAGACTATTACAAGTCTTACTGACCCCAAACTTTTGAACGGTAGCGTATATATAATAATAATAATAATAATAATAATAATAATAATAATATTATATATAATAATTATAAAAATAAACAAATAAATTAAATAAATAATTATTTTTTTCCTGGCCAATAAGGTTTTATTCATTTACAGAAACAAACACTGGTTAATGTACATGCATATACTTGCAATCATTTATTAATCTATTATTAAATAAATATAAATAAATAAACAAATGAATGAATGAATATTTTGCATATTCTACTAATTATTTATAATACTAAAATGATTTATCCAGACTTAATATTAACATTTCATATACTTGTTTATTTTTTCAGTCTACACATTTCACATTTGTTTTATCAAATTTTATTTAATTTTATTATTTAATTTAATTTTTAAAAAATGTAAGCTTATTTTATAACATTATGTATTTATATATTTATTTTGGAAGGGTTTAAAAACCTTTATCAACAGAAACCTGTGCTTTTTTGTTTACAGAACATTAAATAATGCAATAATTAATATTTATTTTTTAACACACCATAAGCATAAGAAGTGGGCTCTTTGTGAACCAGATTTCTTATATTTTATAAATGACTTTAAATAAACCTTTTGAGAAAAATTAAAAATAAAACCCCCAGAAAAAGTATTGATTTTTTTTTTCTTTCTGACAGCTGATGTTGTTTAATGAGGTAATAAATCTTTTAGAAATTATTTTTTGTGGCACTGAATATATACATCAAAATAAAAACAAACAAATAAATTAAATAATTTAAAGAAATACATAAATAAGTTAATAAATAATTATTTTCCCTAGCTAATAAAGGATGCTGTTTTAAGGTTTAATCATTTACAGAAGCGAACTTAAATAAATAAATAAATAAAAATTAATAAATAAATTACTGCTGGGTCATTCCGTGTCAGGGACTGAACGATTGTAGGGCCTTAGAAATTACGATTTCAAAAGAAAAGTTTATTAACAACTAGAATCTAAAATCATATTGCAATATCTTAAAATCTCCTTAAGTTACAGGCACGCAAACTGTGGGAAAAGAATATTTATGGCACTCAGACGGGTGTGTTCAAAGCAGTCGTCTTGACAGAAAGAAATGAGATACATCTCTAGTTTTAACATGATTTGTTCTTCACACGTTCCTCTTTAAAAGAAAAGAAGTCTCATATTTTTTCAAACTGACCCACTTTTGGTTTTTGACCGCTGAAAATGTGCACATTTTAAAGATTTACTCCCGTAGCCATATTTAAAATCCAATATCTCTGGAACCGAATCTCATAGGGCATTAAAAATAAAGATGCCAAAAGGAAAGTTTGTCAAGACCCAATATCTAAAAGGGCATTAAGATATCTTTAATATTTCTTGAGTTACAGGCATGCAAACTTTGGAGAAAAGCCTGAAAAGTGCTGTTTCCCTATGTGTGAATGGCCACCATTGACACATAATGCAACAAAGATTGATGAAGTCAACAGGGGCCGGTTGCATAAAAGGTTTAGACTAGTCTTAAAAATTTAGTCAGCTAATTTTTCTTTAAGACTGGTAATAATTTATTTAAAAACAGTTACTGAAAAATGTAAATTAGTCTAAGCTGAATCCAAAAAATAATAATGATTACCCTTTGGTTAACTGCTAGTTAGTCAGACAAATAGTTAAGACACTGTCTTAACATCGAGGCTAAGTTTATGCAACTGGCCCCAGATTTTACTAATAGAGCTGACAATCTCTGTGTAAAAGTGAGATAATGATGCTGTCATCTTTCTGAACTCATTTTTACCCCTTAACTTGTCTCTGAATCTAAGGTGAAAATCGCTATTTTGACCTCCCTCTACGAAACAATGGATTACTCCGTAAATATTCATCTATGGCATTTAATATTTTGACTTTCATCACTATACATGTGTATCTTTCTTCAGAATAAATATTAGCAAAATCAAACATTAATCACCTGCTAATATTTACGGAAGTAACAGTGTGACAACTTACCCCGGTCTCCTCTATACGTGTATGGATGAGCATGAACTATTCATAACTATTATTATAACTGTTAATTACTGTATACTATTGGCACGATATCATTTTATTAGTCAGTAATGTAGTAGTGATGCTCAGTTGTGTTAGTTCTACCTCTGTCTGTTTTCTGCTCTTCATACAAATAAAGTTTGAGAGCTGCGACACCGGAAGCCGCGCCGAACACGAAGCCGCTGACGAACCTCACTGAGATCACATGAGGCGCCATCAGGAAATATTAGACTGAATTATTTTACAATAAAAATCACATGAGATCCACACAAAAACACAAACACAAACACACGTGAGTCAGTGCGGAAGAGTTTGAGTGAAGAGCGGCGCTTGAGCGCGGAACAGCAGAGCGGATTCATCACAGCGCCGCCCAGCGGCCGAGACACAGAACAACAGCAGAACTAGAGGAGTAAAGTTTGAGAGCAAACCTTAAGTTGTCTTGAGAAAGCCTAGCCTGAAAGTTTGAAGCAGTTGTAAAAGTATGAAAGCAGCTAACATGATTTAACACATTGCTTACATGATTTAACATGTTGTTAACATGTTTTAGCATGATTAGCTTGTTGCTTGTATTTTTATAGGCTGATTACAATGTTGTTAGCATAATTAGCAAGTTACTAGCATGTTTCTAGCATGTCTAACATGTTACTAGCTTGTTGTTAACATGTTTCTAGCATGATTAGCATATTACTAGCATGTTGTTACCATGATTGGCATGTTGCTAGCATGATTAGCATGTTACTAGCATGTTACTAGCACGATTAGCATTATACTAGCATATTGCTATCATGTTTCTAGAATGATTAGCATGTAACTAGCACATTGCTAGGATTTTCTATCATGATTAGCATGTTACTAGCATGTTGCTAGCATTATTAGCAAGTTACTAGCACATTGCTAACATGTTTCTAACATGGTTAACATGTTACTAGCATGTTACTAGCATGATTAGCATTATACTAGCATGTTGTTATCATGTTTCTAGTATGATTAGCATGTAACTAGCACATTGCTAGCATTTTTCTATCATGATTAGCATGTTACTAGCATGTTGCTAACATTATTAGCAAGTTACTAGCATGTTGCTAACATGTTTCTAAAATGGTTAACATGTTACTAGCATGTTACTAGCATGCTTAGCATTATACTAAGATATTGTTATCATGTTTCTAGTATGATTAGCATGTAACTAGCACATTGCTAGCATTTTGCTAGCAAGATGATTAGCAAGTTACTAGCATGTTGGTAAAGATGATTATCATGTTGTTAACATGTTTCTAACATGATTAACATGTTGCAAGATGTTGCTAACACGATTAGCATGTTACTGACATTTTGTTAGCATGTTTCTAACATGATTAACATGTTGTTAGCATGATTAGCAAGTTACTAGCATGTTGTTAGCATGCTTCCAGTACGATTAACATCTAACTAGCATGTTGCTAGCCTTGTTACCAAGTTACTAGCATGTTGCTAGCATGATTAGCAAGTTACTAGCATGTTCCTAGCATGTTGTTAGATGCTTCCAGTACGATTAACATGTAACTAGCATGTTGCTAGCCTTGTTACCAAGTTACTAAAGCATGTTGTTAACATGTTTAGCATGTTACTAGCATGTTGCTAGAATGAGTAACAAGTTACTAGCATGTTGCTAACATGATTAGCATGTTGTTAGCATGTTTCTAACATGATTAGCATGTTACTAGCATGTTGCTAACACGATTAGCATGTTACTAGCATGATTAGCATGTTATTAGCACATTGCCAGCATTTTTCTATCATGACTAGCAAGTTACTAGCATGTTGTTAACATGTTTTTAACATGATTAACATGTTACTAGCATGTTGCTAACACAATTAGCATGTTACTAACATTTTGTTAGCCTAGCATGATTAGCAAGTTACTAGCATGTTGTTAGCATGCTTCCTGTACGATTAGCATGTAACTAACTTGAGTCTCAAGGGATTCTGGGAGTTTAGATTTGAATTTTGTCAGTTGGAGTTTGAATAGTGTTGCTCATTTGAACATTCCCTCAATGTAAGTCTATGGGATTTTTGGTGGTTTTGATAGTCTGGTTTATGAAAACCGTAAGCCGGATCAGTTAGAAAAGATACAGCACACCGAGTCAGACCAGTCTGAAGGTCTGGACCGAGTTTGATGGTTGTAGCTTGAAAGCTCTAGGAGGAGATAGACACCGAAATTTGGCTCAGAAGAAGAAGAAGAAGAATATTCTTAAATAGTAGATCAGTAAGTTGGCTTTCTCAAGACAACTTAATAAAACAAAACTCCACTCCATGATTATTTTGCATTACAGGTTAGCACATTAATTCAAGTTTGAAACACATGAAAGCATGATAAAATGTAATAATCATAATTATATATTATATACTGTATATTGGTCAATTATTTATTTGTTTATTTACTAAATTTAAATTTAATTTGTTAAACTCACATTTTTTGTAATTATTATTAAATACGAATGTATTAATTATTTAATACTACATTTAATTATATATTTAGAATTATATACATCTTTTTATTCCATATCTAATTTTAATAGTAGATGTATATAAAATTAAAGTGTATCATTTATTAAATATGAATGTGTATAACTTTAAGAAATTGTAATGTATAATATGAAATGCATGTGTCCATATTTAAAAATTTAAATTCGAACAAAATTACAAAATATATACAAAATATAAAATTATAAATTAATATATAATAAATATAAATGCTGTGTTAGTCAATAAATTAAATTTCGATATATATCAATATCTAAAAGGGCATTAAGATATCTTTAATATTTCTTGAGTTACAGGCATGCAAACTTTGGAGAAAAGCCTGAAAAGTGCTGTTTCCCTATGTGTGAATGGCCACCATTGACACATAATGCAACAAAGATTGATGAAGTCAACAGGGGCCGGTTGCATAAAAGGTTTAGACTAGTCTTAAAAATTTAGTCAGCTAATTTTTCTTTAAGACTGGTAATAATTTATTTAAAAACAGTTACTGAAAAATGTAAATTAGTCTAAGCTGAATCCAAAAAATAATAATGATTACCCTTTGGTTAACTGCTAGTTAGTCAGACAAATAGTTAAGACACTGTCTTAACATCGAGGCTAAGTTTATGCAACTGGCCCCAGATTTTACTAATAGAGCTGACAATCTCTGTGTAAAAGTGAGATAATGATGCTGTCATCTTTCTGAACTCATTTTTACCCCTTAACTTGTCTCTGAATCTAAGGTGAAAATCGCTATTTTGACCTCCCTCTACGAAACAATGGATTACTCCGTAAATATTCATCTATGGCATTTAATATTTTGACTTTCATCACTATACATGTGTATCTTTCTTCAGAATAAATATTAGCAAAATCAAACATTAATCACCTGCTAATATTTACGGAAGTAACAGTGTGACAACTTACCCCGGTCTCCTCTATACGTGTATGGATGAGCATGAACTATTCATAACTATTATTATAACTGTTAATTACTGTATACTATTGGCACGATATCATTTTATTAGTCAGTAATGTAGTAGTGATGCTCAGTTGTGTTAGTTCTACCTCTGTCTGTTTTCTGCTCTTCATACAAATAAAGTTTGAGAGCTGCGACACCGGAAGCCGCGCCGAACACGAAGCCGCTGACGAACCTCACTGAGATCACATGAGGCGCCATCAGGAAATATTAGACTGAATTATTTTACAATAAAAATCACATGAGATCCACACAAAAACACAAACACAAACACACGTGAGTCAGTGCGGAAGAGTTTGAGTGAAGAGCGGCGCTTGAGCGCGGAACAGCAGAGCGGATTCATCACAGCGCCGCCCAGCGGCCGAGACACAGAACAACAGCAGAACTAGAGGAGTAAAGTTTGAGAGCAAACCTTAAGTTGTCTTGAGAAAGCCTAGCCTGAAAGTTTGAAGCAGTTGTAAAAGTATGAAAGCAGCTAACATGATTTAACACATTGCTTACATGATTTAACATGTTGTTAACATGTTTTAGCATGATTAGCTTGTTGCTTGTATTTTTATAGGCTGATTACAATGTTGTTAGCATAATTAGCAAGTTACTAGCATGTTTCTAGCATGTCTAACATGTTACTAGCTTGTTGTTAACATGTTTCTAGCATGATTAGCATATTACTAGCATGTTGTTACCATGATTGGCATGTTGCTAGCATGATTAGCATGTTACTAGCATGTTACTAGCACGATTAGCATTATACTAGCATATTGCTATCATGTTTCTAGAATGATTAGCATGTAACTAGCACATTGCTAGGATTTTCTATCATGATTAGCATGTTACTAGCATGTTGCTAGCATTATTAGCAAGTTACTAGCACATTGCTAACATGTTTCTAACATGGTTAACATGTTACTAGCATGTTACTAGCATGATTAGCATTATACTAGCATGTTGTTATCATGTTTCTAGTATGATTAGCATGTAACTAGCACATTGCTAGCATTTTTCTATCATGATTAGCATGTTACTAGCATGTTGCTAACATTATTAGCAAGTTACTAGCATGTTGCTAACATGTTTCTAAAATGGTTAACATGTTACTAGCATGTTACTAGCATGCTTAGCATTATACTAGCATATTGTTATCATGTTTCTAGTATGATTAGCATGTAACTAGCACATTGCTAGCATTTTGCTAGCATGATTAGCAAGTTACTAGCATGTTGGTAGCATGATTATCATGTTGTTAACATGTTTCTAACATGATTAACATGTTGCTAGCATGTTGCTAACACGATTAGCATGTTACTGACATTTTGTTAGCATGTTTCTAACATGATTAACATGTTGTTAGCATGATTAGCAAGTTACTAGCATGTTGTTAGCATGCTTCCAGTACGATTAACATCTAACTAGCATGTTGCTAGCCTTGTTACCAAGTTACTAGCATGTTGCTAGCATGATTAGCAAGTTACTAGCATGTTCCTAGCATGTTGTTAGCATGCTTCCAGTACGATTAACATGTAACTAGCATGTTGCTAGCCTTGTTACCAAGTTACTAGCATGTTGTTAACATGTTTAGCATGTTACTAGCATGTTGCTAGAATGAGTAACAAGTTACTAGCATGTTGCTAACATGATTAGCATGTTGTTAGCATGTTTCTAACATGATTAGCATGTTACTAGCATGTTGCTAACACGATTAGCATGTTACTAGCATGATTAGCATGTTATTAGCACATTGCCAGCATTTTTCTATCATGACTAGCAAGTTACTAGCATGTTGTTAACATGTTTTTAACATGATTAACATGTTACTAGCATGTTGCTAACACAATTAGCATGTTACTAACATTTTGTTAGCCTAGCATGATTAGCAAGTTACTAGCATGTTGTTAGCATGCTTCCTGTACGATTAGCATGTAACTAACTTGAGTCTCAAGGGATTCTGGGAGTTTAGATTTGAATTTTGTCAGTTGGAGTTTGAATAGTGTTGCTCATTTGAACATTCCCTCAATGTAAGTCTATGGGATTTTTGGTGGTTTTGATAGTCTGGTTTATGAAAACCGTAAGCCGGATCAGTTAGAAAAGATACAGCACACCGAGTCAGACCAGTCTGAAGGTCTGGACCGAGTTTGATGGTTGTAGCTTGAAAGCTCTAGGAGGAGATAGACACCGAAATTTGGCTCAGAAGAAGAAGAAGAAGAATATTCTTAAATAGTAGATCAGTAAGTTGGCTTTCTCAAGACAACTTAATAAAACAAAACTCCACTCCATGATTATTTTGCATTACAGGTTAGCACATTAATTCAAGTTTGAAACACATGAAAGCATGATAAAATGTAATAATCATAATTATATATTATATACTGTATATTGGTCAATTATTTATTTGTTTATTTACTAAATTTAAATTTAATTTGTTAAACTCACATTTTTGTAATTATTATTAAATACGAATGTATTAATTATTTAATACTACATTTAATTATATATTTAGAATTATATACATCTTTTTATTCCATATCTAATTTTAATAGTAGATGTATATAAAATTAAAGTGTATCATTTATTAAATATGAATGTGTATAACTTTAAGAAATTGTAATGTATAATATGAAATGCATGTGTCCATATTTAAAAATTTAAATTCGAACAAAATTACAAAATATATACAAAATATAAAATTATAAATTAATATATAATAAATATAAATGCTGTGTTAGTCAATAAATTAAATTTCGATATATATCAATATCTAAAAGGGCATTAAGATATCTTTAATATTTCTTGAGTTACAGGCATGCAAACTTTGGAGAAAAGCCTGAAAAGTGCTGTTTCCCTATGTGTGAATGGCCACCATTGACACATAATGCAACAAAGATTGATGAAGTCAACAGGGGCCGGTTGCATAAAAGGTTTAGACTAGTCTTAAAAATTTAGTCAGCTAATTTTTCTTTAAGACTGGTAATAATTTATTTAAAAACAGTTACTGAAAAATGTAAATTAGTCTAAGCTGAATCCAAAAAATAATAATGATTACCCTTTGGTTAACTGCTAGTTAGTCAGACAAATAGTTAAGACACTGTCTTAACATCGAGGCTAAGTTTATGCAACTGGCCCCAGATTTTACTAATAGAGCTGACAATCTCTGTGTAAAAGTGAGATAATGATGCTGTCATCTTTCTGAACTCATTTTTACCCCTTAACTTGTCTCTGAATCTAAGGTGAAAATCGCTATTTTGACCTCCCTCTACGAAACAATGGATTACTCCGTAAATATTCATCTATGGCATTTAATATTTTGACTTTCATCACTATACATGTGTATCTTTCTTCAGAATAAATATTAGCAAAATCAAACATTAATCACCTGCTAATATTTACGGAAGTAACAGTGTGACAACTTACCCCGGTCTCCTCTATACGTGTATGGATGAGCATGAACTATTCATAACTATTATTATAACTGTTAATTACTGTATACTATTGGCACGATATCATTTTATTAGTCAGTAATGTAGTAGTGATGCTCAGTTGTGTTAGTTCTACCTCTGTCTGTTTTCTGCTCTTCATACAAATAAAGTTTGAGAGCTGCGACACCGGAAGCCGCGCCGAACACGAAGCCGCTGACGAACCTCACTGAGATCACATGAGGCGCCATCAGGAAATATTAGACTGAATTATTTTACAATAAAAATCACATGAGATCCACACAAACACAAACACAAACACACGTGAGTCAGTGCGGAAGAGTTTGAGTGAAGAGCGGCGCTTGAGCGCGGAACAGCAGAGCGGATTCATCACAGCGCCGCCCAGCGGCCGAGACACAGAACAACAGCAGAACTAGAGGAGTAAAGTTTGAGAGCAAACCTTAAGTTGTCTTGAGAAAGCCTAGCCTGAAAGTTTGAAGCAGTTGTAAAAGTATGAAAGCAGCTAACATGATTTAACACATTGCTTACATGATTTAACATGTTGTTAACATGTTTTAGCATGATTAGCTTGTTGCTTGTATTTTTATAGGCTGATTACAATGTTGTTAGCATAATTAGCAAGTTACTAGCATGTTTCTAGCATGTCTAACATGTTACTAGCTTGTTGTTAACATGTTTCTAGCATGATTAGCATATTACTAGCATGTTGTTACCATGATTGGCATGTTGCTAGCATGATTAGCATGTTACTAGCATGTTACTAGCACGATTAGCATGTTACTAACATTTTGTTAGCCTAGCATGATTAGCAAGTTACTAGCATGTTGTTAGCATGCTTCCTGTACGATTAGCATGTAACTAACTTGAGTCTCAAGGGATTCTGGGAGTTTAGATTTGAATTTTGTCAGTTGGAGTTTGAATAGTGTTGCTCATTTGAACATTCCCTCAATGTAAGTCTATGGGATTTTTGGTGGTTTTGATAGTCTGGTTTATGAAAACCGTAAGCCGGATCAGTTAGAAAAGATACAGCACACCGAGTCAGACCAGTCTGAAGGTCTGGACCGAGTTTGATGGTTGTAGCTTGAAAGCTCTAGGAGGAGATAGACACCGAAATTTGGCTCAGAAGAAGAAGAAGAAGAATATTCTTAAATAGTAGATCAGTAAGTTGGCTTTCTCAAGACAACTTAATAAAACAAAACTCCACTCCATGATTATTTTGCATTACAGGTTAGCACATTAATTCAAGTTTGAAACACATGAAAGCATGATAAAATGTAATAATCATAATTATATATTATATACTGTATATTGGTCAATTATTTATTTGTTTATTTACTAAATTTATATTTAATTTGTTAAACTCACATTTTTTGTAATTATTATTAAATACGAATGTATTAATTATTTAATACTACATTTAATTATATATTTAGAATTATATACATCTTTTTATTCCATATCTAATTTTAATAGTAGATGTATATAAAATTAAAGTGTATCATTTATTAAATATGAATGTGTATAACTTTAAGAAATTGTAATGTATAATATGAAATGCATGTGTCCATATTTAAAAATTTAAATTCGAACAAAATTACAAAATATATACAAAATATAAAATTATAAATTAATATATAATAAATATAAATGCTGTGTTAGTCAATAAATTAAATTTCGATTTATATATTTTTAAATTATTGAATATAAATATTTTAATGATATAATATATACTTAATTATATACTAACTTTATAACATTTTATTTTAATTGTAATTTGATATTAACTAATATGAATCTATTAACAAATGCATATAAAGAAATATTTGACTGGTTTTATATTTGATATACTGACCTGTTATGTTAAGCTAATTAATCTATCAATAAAATAACACATAATAATGAGTATAAAAAATACAAAATAAACAATTTTACTGCTGTGCAATTTTACAGCAAAGTGTTGTTAAAGAGAGCGACAGAGACGACACAAAGCCGAAATGATG